>NC_135550.1:18389483-18534483 GCF_964340395.1 Glandiceps talaboti
TTGCCAGCCAATTTATGAAAATAGCCAGGAATATTGATAGATGGAGATGTTTGTTTATCCCATGGCCGTCAGCCATAATTCATATATACATAGGAGAGAACCATTGTTTAGACTAATATGAAGATTTCAACTGTATTGACATTACTTTTTAAACTCATTAATTTCATTTTTAAAATTCTTTGTACAAAGAAGCTCTATTAGAACATCAATGGCTGAATTGAGTTATTGTAAAATTATTATTGCATTATAATATTTGATGTCAAGTCTGCAAAGCAAAGAGTTGTGTATTGTGTGGATTTCATTTTCAAGTCCTCATGTTTCTGTATTTCATCTCTATGTCCACATCTAAAATATGAATTGACCGCATCTAGTGATGTCAACACATGTTTTAGTATTTCATCTTTATATCTGCATCTGAAGTATGAATTTGATAGCGTCAAATGATATCGGCTGCTATGTCCTGCACACTATCTGTGAATCATGATCTTGATAAGGAAATAGTACAATTGTATATCCAGTCACTTGGGGTTGATGCATGGAACTGAAATAGTAGAAAGGTTAAATACATGACTTAGTAGATCGATAGTAGAGTCTGAACATGTTGGGTTTGATATGTGATATTATATTAATGGCTAGACAGCATTTGCAAACATCCACAAAAGTTAAGGGGCAACCCACTGAAAACATATAGCTCCGTGATTTAGAATATATTATAGAGAGAATTGGAAACAAATTGTGTGACTAGAATTATTAGAAATATGAAACATCTGAATTAGTGTAAATTGTTGTATCATGACAGGTTCGTGTCTTGTATTTGTAGTAATTCTATGTAATCAGAAAAGGGAAATTGTAATAATACTGTGGTGTAGTAGATGCCGTGACAATTTTGTAGCCTAGAATCCATGCTTTTCTTTTTTTTAAGCTAGAAATATGTGAAAAGTCTTTAAATTAGTAGGAATTCATGAATTTATTGTACAGTGAATTCCAGACAAAGATATTTTTGATATTTCATAATTTCATTGTAAATTGCAGTTGTGGATTTTTTAGCACAACTGAACCGAGGTTGAATGGATAAACATTTTTTTTTTAAATCATGCGTGCTTTGTACAGTTGTACTACAGTGCCATTGCCACTATTTTTAAGTTTATCCTATACCATAGGCCTTCAATATAAATACAGGGATAGTAAGAATCGAATATTTTTGTTTTGTTGCAACTTGTTTATGTCATACTGTTATCGTAAAAACGATGAATTATTCATTTCACAGCTCAATTTCCATTACAAAAGATATTTAAAATTTACTTTCTCTTTTTGAGGCACACATGAATTCTGTTATCATTGTTACTCCACCGAGAAACTGATCTTACTAGTACATAATGTGTCATTATCAGATCTACAGATTTGTGAATAATTAACAAGACATCATCCCATATTAATAAATCATGTCATATCATCATTCAGTTATTTTCAATCCTTTTTCACATATCTTCATTGATACAATACTGCTTGTATGATACAGGCATTCAGTCTTTTTACACACTTGCCAATGGTTATATACAGAACCTGTGATCAGAACACTGTAACATATGCAAGAATTTAATTGAAAAGCCTAGACAGATGGAATGTGAGTTTGCTGAGATATGCAAAAATACAACATTTTGAGATCAAATTTACTGCTGATGTATGTGGAGACATAGCAATTGTTGAGTTGAACTACAATTTTGTATTAAAGTCCTACCAGGTAGTATCTCTAACTAAGTTTATTTCCGTAAAGTTTGTTATTAGGACTGGTTATATACATGTATGTCATTGTACATGTACTTGCAGAGGTGATTGCACCCTGTTAGAGTCCAACAAATTTATCATATTTGACTACCTATTGAATGATCTGTTTAGTTGTATTACTTACACACACACACACACACACACACACACACACACACACACACACACACACACACACACACACACACACACACGCACACACACCAAGCCCATGTACACACTAGTAGACAAGTACATGTAATTCAGCTAATTGGAGAATGGTTGAACACTTTTCAGTAAAAGTTTGATATACTTTCCAGTTGATGAATCTACCAAACAGTAGCAATATTTACAACTGTTTCTTTGAATGACAAGTGTATGATTGGAATTTTGATATAAGTTTATAAGCTGACAGTAACATAATACAATCCCAGTTTGGTATTCTATTCCTTTCTCTCCTAATCTGTAAATTCCTATTGTCACATTCATATATCAACTCCTCCAGAGCTTAAGATATAATACAGCCTTACCATAGAGTATGGATTATCTGTAATACCAGATCAGTATATCCCAAAGTCATATACACGATTTGAAAGTGTTTTATAGCCCTTGCACACTTTCTCGTCATTGTGTTCTTTGTAAGTAGGATTATGGCTTCAGTATTCAGGGTTTTTTGAAAGGTATATACATCATTTGTATATATTGTTGAAATGGATTTACAGAGTAACCACCAAAGTATAGTATTTCTGACATCGATATGTAAGTAAAGGATTACCATAGAACATATGCATGATTTGTTGCATATTGTGTCAATATCAAGGAAGTTAAGCCAAATGCAAAATTATTACTCTATTACAAATGTTGTAATAGTTATGAACAGGTGTTCTGTGATGTTGTTATGATATTTTAGTTTGCAATTTCATGTAAATGTCATGAAATATGTATTCAATAACTTTTTAATGTAATCAGACAGCTGCATAGATATTTTCATAATTCGAAGAAAAAAAAATTTCATTTCATCATCTTCAAAGTTCCCCAAAAATGTAATTTTTACAGTTAGCTTGGCCTGGAACATTGTATTTTAATAATATGTACAAAAAGACATCTTAGTCACTAATTTTTAAACTTTTGGTTTTCCAGCGAAATAAGTAAAAATTAGTCTACACTGAAAATTTCCAGGTTTGCAATTGCATTTTATTCATAGCACCTTAAAGTGTATCACTAGAATGATACTGCCTGCCACAATAAATTATGCTTCGATGTAGCTAAGACTAAAACAGGGATTCTTTAAGTACGAAAAAAGAACTGAAACTGTACATACATTTTGTAAATAACAGCTGAACATTTGTTTTAACCAAGCCAGGAATTTGCCAGCAGTTTTGGCTGTTAGTGTCGGCATGATCAATTCTTTCATAGTTTGTGATATTGTGAAGTATTTGCTGCCGCTAAAGATATCAGTGTAAGAAATCAATAATGCAATTACAACATTGATACACAAATTCAATTATTCCGTCGAAAGTGAAGAAATTGATGACATTAAGGCTGTCAGAATACCCTAGTTATGATATAGCTACAGTTTTTATTTCAATCCAGGCTTTCAAGAATATGCGAGTAGAATTTTGTGTAGACTGTTCATATTTTTTTTGTCTCTATATCTTGAAGTTTAATAGCCTTCAATTCTGTGTATGCTGTGAAAATTATATTTTCAGTTTACTTTTATCGATTATTTTTTATGTTTCTTTCTCACTATCAAAACTGAAATCTTGTTGAAAATACTTTTAAACCGAAATGTCCATGAACCTCTCCTGAAGTCACTGAAAATGTCATGCCAGACAGAATGGATAACGCTGTTTTGCAGTGGAATTTTTAATACAAAGAAATAAAAATGTTCCATTTGACTTTTATCGTACTTATATGTTTCTTTTCCCTACCCTCAAAACTGAGATCTCACCAAAAAATACTTTTTTAATGAAGACTGTCCATGAACCTACTATCACTGGAAATGCAATCCGAAACTGAACGGATAGTAGTAGTACTGCTTTGCTGTCAAATTATAATCTCAGAAATGAAATATTCCTCTATATATTACAACACAAACTTGTACATATTGTGTTTCAGTATATATATCATCTATTAATGTGTTCAAACTAAGAGCTGGCAGAATATTATAGGGATTTTTTTTATCTCATTATATTCTGATGTTTTGAATATCAATGATAGTGTAATGTCATACAACAAAATCTATACATTTTAGATGAAATTGAGGGAAAGTCTTTTAAAAAATGAAATGCTATACCATGTAACTGATCTACCACTGTTACAATATAAATTGATGATTTGCTTCCAGAAAACTCTCTTTTATAGGTTACCATGACAACAATTAATCTTTTAACTGGTAATGATGTATGATATTTTTCCATTAAAGCGAAATCTACCTGTCATGGATGGCTATACAACCAAATATGACATAATCCCGTTGGTATTTGGCATGATAAAGAGGGAGAGATCAGAATTTGTCGTATGTATTACAAGAATCTGAGAGGAAGATATTTTAGTTTTAGGAGAGGATAAAAACATGTTTAGGTGTTATTTACAGATTTATCAATGTAGTTCAGTTTTCACTGTAGTATAAAAACTACCAATACAATGGCAACACTGAACAAAATATTTCATCTCTAAGTGTAAGTAATTTTACAGTTTCACATGTATTGGGTTCAATTTGGGTTGGTTCTGAAACACAAATATGGCTCACCACTTTGTAGGCAGTATACACTTGTCTTGTGTAATGCTCACAATCCTGCAACTGAGTCTGTGTGGCAAAGTTTTGCTATTGTCACGTATCACCAAAAAATAAAATTCAGCATTTATTGAAGTAACATCACCAAAAATCTGAGCTTGTCGAACCAATTATTTCCTTCCTGTCAATATATTCTGTTCAAAAATAATCTTGGTTGTTGAAAATAACCTGTAGATGTCTGATGTAGTGACAGTGTATTGTATATGATACACACATCAACCAATAAAATTGTGTACGTGTGTTCCTGACTGTGATTGATTGCCATATGCATAACAGGTGAGCGAGCATAGATGAAACTATACAAACAATTTGCAATAGGGCCATACCATTTCAAAGTTATAATGGTATAGACATCTCTGTTAGTTATAAAAAAAAAATTTTTGGAGGAATTCTGTCACCATGCTTTTATGGATGGTTTAATTAAGCAAAGGTTATCCATCATGTACAGTGAATGTAGGTAGGTCTGTTATTACATGCAGTCCTACTTTAGTAGTATAGACGTCGCCAGTTAACAACATCAGCATTTGTGGTTTCTCATACCTCAGTTTTTATGACTGCTGTTTTGATGAATGGGGAATATGATGATTAAGATTTTATCCAATTTTCTAAAGACTAGTAATTATGTATCAGTATGCAAAGCCTTTTCTTCTAGCTTGACAGAACATCTGACTTATGCATGAAGATACGGCGGGACCTCAAGGTCCCAATCGAGTCAGAGATAATTCCTGTAAGCTTTCTAATCTTCGCTATAGGTATCTAGTACACACTAACCTATTCTCGTAGGTTATTGGCTTTACATATACACACACTCTGTACTCTTAGACTCCAATCAAAGGAATATACAGACACAGTGGTTTTTGGGTGTGTTTTTTTAAATCAGTAAATAAATAGTTCAGTTGTTTTCTTTCAATTCTGCATATTATTAGTGTTAAAAAAAATAAAAGTGACAGAGGAACTATGTAAGATTTGTTAAATTTAAGTATATTCATTGCTGCAAAACAAGCTTTTGAGAAGGATTTTAATAGGAATCATTATTTTGTGTAAATTTATACATGATTGTATGGTAAGTAATGCTTATTGTCACGTAAATTCAGGGAAGGGAAGTTTGGGATCACTTTGTAACATAATTACTCTGGATGCCAGTGAGGTCTATAACTAAACTGTGAGTGGAGGGGTAAATCGTAACGATACTGTATAGGAACTAGACTACTCGGTATAATATAACAGTGACAATGAAACATATAATTAAGGATGGTAGTTTGGTACTGTCCTAAAGCAATGTGAAAGTCACTATCAGAAGTACTAAGGGCTGGTCGTCACTGGCAAAAACAACCATCTATATTCTCATCCCAATTCTTTTCAAGTACTTTTTGAGGAATTATGTATTGGTCCACCCCTACTTGGTCACTGAGTTCCTTTTTTGTGCTGGCCATCTACTTTTACAACTAACTTGAAAATTAGCTCCAACTCTGCATAAGGAGGACCTGGATATATCACCTTTTTAGGAAAGGAAGCAATTATAGCTTTTTTGATATTTTGATCCAAAAAAGAGTTAGCATGTTATGACCAGTAGTAAAACAACTCTTGAATGATTCAAGTGTATATATGAATAGTTTAATCATGTTTCACTATAAGCAATAATTTTTCACTTTTAATGAATTTTTTTTTATGGTAAAAATCACATGTGATCGTGGCAGGTCAACTGAGTTGTAGGAATAGTGTGACATTGCTAAGTCCTCATATCAACTTAAAAAAAGACTAATTTGAAGGGAGCCAGTAAGTTGAAAAACAGGTTGGGAGTAAATGTGTGAGGAATCTTGTTGAAAGGTGTTGTCTGTGTGTTACATAGAACACCAGTGAGATGTGTTGTCTGTGTGTTACATAGAACACCAGTGAGATGTGTTGTCTGTGTGTTACATAGAACACCAGTGAGATGTGTTGTCTGTGTGTTACATAGAACTCCAATGAAAGGTGTTGTCTGTGTTACATAGAACACCAGTGAGATGTGTTGTCTTTGTGTGTTACATAGAACTCCAATGAGAGGTGTTGTCTGTGTGTTACATAGAACACCAATGAGATGTGTTGTCTTTGTGTGTTACATAGAACACCAATGAGATGTGTTGTCTGTGTGTTACATAGAACACCAATGAGATGTGTTGTCTGTGTGTTACATAGAACACCAGTGAGATGTGTTGTCTGTGTATCTTCATATAACCCCAATGTGAGGTGTTGTGTATGTTACAGATATTAGTAATCATAAAGTTCTTCATCCGTCTGTCCAGCTATCTATCTATCTATCTATGAATGAATTCATCATATCTTGCATCCTTCTTAAAAGCTTTAGTGAGACAAGATATGGGGATCAATTCTCATTTAATGTGTATGTGTGTTTTTTCTTCATCTACAGTCCCTGGAGAGTACAAGGCGTATGCTTCAGATGGCAGAAGAGGTTGGTAATATTATTACATTAGTCATAAAATCAATTGTGTGATCACTGTTCCAATCACTTCATTCAGACTCAGAGTCTATGCTTCACTGCATTGTTCAAAATAGTGTGTTCCACAGGAAACAAACTGCGGAGTTGACACTAAAACATACTTTAGGATGATATCCTCACCTGCTATTTCCTCATTGATGTGTCCATGTGGACAATTTCAGTGCCTTCTGAGTTACCACATATTCTTCCGGTGTTAGATCTTGCCCCTCCCCCCTCCCCCCCCCCCCCCCCAATACCTTTCAGTTCTCTATACAGACATTTATCTAAGATGAAGAAGTCATAAAAGTTTATCTTCATCTCATGAAAGTTGTGACAAAAATATGTGGTCTTCTAAGAGTGTCATGTGTCATGGTTTGAGCTGTGCATTCATCGTTTTGACACTGATTATAGTTCAATATAGTAATAGTGTTTGTTAACCTCAAGTGTGGATACATCAAATTAGGTAGAGACTGGAGATGAATATATTTAATACCAAATTGTACACTAGTCTTACTTATGTATATACACTACAGTATTGAATTGAATTTTAAAAGAAATTGCTAATGAAAATGACAGATACACATGTATAAATATAAATACCAAATAACACCAGGTCATCACATAGGAAAGTCCAAGAACAGCTTTTCACAACAGACCTTTAAAAAATGCCAAAATTTTAGCTTTCTAGACTTTCATAATAGAAAGGGTCACAATCAACATTTGCATGGGTGGAGAATTACTGCTCATACCCTCATTTAAAATTTTTTTAAAAAATGAAAAATAACTGTCTCCCTGCCATGTTATCTACTTTGTAAAAGAAATTCAACCTATGTGTAGATTCAAACAAACAGCCTACAAATCACACGCACACTCACTCCGACCTAAATTTAGTGAACATAAAGCAATTGCCATGTTGTTATTACGGGAAAGTGAAACCAAATCCCCTTTGAGTTTTGTAACCACTCTCTCACCATTTAACGTAAGCGTATTCATGCAAGTGTCATGCTTCTAAATAAAAGTGGAACTTGAATTGATTGCAAATGTCAGCATGTTCCGATATAATGAGACGTACCAGTACTTTAAGTGAACAAGTCAAGATAATCCTGTTTCCAAGTACCGTTTACAGATACTGCACTTCACACAGTCATATTTTTTACACCCACATATCTACTTGACTCAATTTGTTCCCATCTGTGGCCTTTTAAAGGGATATTTAGCAGTCTAGCCTCGAGTACAACGTTAAGTGATCGACGCATTTGTACTACTCAAATAGTTTTGTGTAAAAGAGAAAGGTATACCCATGACTCTGAATTGGCAGTTTTGTATGAGAGGAAGTTTCATCAAATAGTTTTGTGTAAAGAAAAAAGTTACATTTAATAATTGACTATGAAGTAACATGTTCATATTAAAAGAGAAAGTTGCATCATAAACTGCCATGGAGTTCGTAGTTTTGTAATAAAAGAAAGTTGCGTAGAGGCTGTGAAGTTTGTTTCATACAAAGAGAAAGTTAAATTATTGGCGTTGAAATAACAAAGAACTATAAAGAGAATATTACACAACGGCAATGAACGTAAGAAATAATGCGTTCATGGAAAAGAAAAGGGTACATCAAATAATTTTGTATGAAGAGAAAATTTCATCAGTGGCTATAAAGTAACATAGAGTTTTGTGAAAAAGAGAAAATTACGTCATTAAAATTGTGATGGAATCGTCTCCGAGTCCCATTTCAAATGACACAATAAGACATCAAAAGATTGCACGGATATCTTTCTGATTTCCCTTAGTTTGTATTGATGATTAAAATTTGAAATAAGAGTAGTTATTTTGAGACAGACCACGTTAATGACCCTTGTCAAATCAAAATTACTCATTCAGTTATAGAAACGCTGTGTGGAATACTTAATTAATCCACACGACATTTTAATGGAGATATCTTCATTTGTAAAACGCTAGCTATTTTGTTGATGTTCCAGTTGACGAAATCTGCATCAATGCTGACGTAAAACAAACCACTTCATCCATTTTTCATGTGAGAAAACTTGTAGGAAAGAATTTGATATGGTTCTGTCTGTGCAATATAAGTATGTACTTTTATAACATGCAACGTGACAGGTCTGCATGGCACAGGAAATGAAATGTAACAATTTGTATTTACCGAATCAAGCTGATACTTTGTGTAACAAAAACTTGTGCGGTACATTGAGTATTGATTTCGCTACCTACAGCCATTTATTGAATTGCCACCTGACTCCATATAATGTTGTTTTTAAAAAATTTCCGTCTATAATGTTATTATGAAAATACCTTGTTAATGATATTGTCCACAAAAAGTACCCCATTTTAATGTGACAAAGACTCACAGCAATTGACATCCTGTTCTTAAGACTAGAATGTATTCAGTACAATAATGGAGTGTCAGATGTACAACCATTTCATTGCCTTTGAATGCTTCCTCCCTATTCACAATCGATGAAACAAACATTTCCAACATCCATGTTTGAATACTATGTGTGTGTGTCTTTTATATTCCATATCAAACAAAAAAGTAGTTTTGATTGTTAGAACTTACTTTGTATCCCGGTTGGTTTTTGTATATTTAGGCATCAATAATTCCTACAGCTTGCATGTGATAAAAAATATGTTAACAGTTTTTACTTCAAGATAAAATGCACCCTAGGGACCAATGTCCCTGCATATCCAAGTACTTAATATCTGTACAAATTTTACCATATGAAAACTTGTTCCTAATACTTTTGAAATGTTGATTTAAATTTGGGGGCTCACTTTTCATTTTTTTGTAATCCTACTCTATCTTTTTGTTCAGTTTATCCTGCATATTAAATGTTATAACTGTCCAAATCAGTTATTTGATCATATCCCTGATATCCAATATCATGTCAATATTTTTCCCAAATCCTAAATTTGTGTTCAGTCTATGCTGTCCAAATCAGTTATTTGGTCATACATGTATCCCTGATATCCAATCATGTCAATATTTTTCCCAAATCCTAAATTTGTGTTCAGTCTGTGCTGTCCAAATCAGTTATTTGATCATATCCCTGATATCCAATATCATGTCAATATTTTTCCCAATCTTAAATTTGTGTTCAGTCTATGCTGTCCAAATCAGTTATTTGATCATATCCCTGATATCCAATATCATGTCAATATTTTTCCCAATCCTAAATTTATGTTCAGTCTATGCTGTCCAAATCAGTTCTTTTAATAATATCCCTGATATCCAATTCCATGTGAATGCCAATGTAGTATTTTCCCTAATCCTTCTTAATTTGCGTTCAGTCTATGCTGTCCGAATCAATTCTTTTTATAATATCCCTGATATCCAATTCCATAGTAATATTTTTCCTGATCTGTTCAGTGTTAATGTTGTCCAAACCCTTGTTGTCCGATGTGTTCCCCAGTGCTTGTGGTTTGTTTTTGTTATCATGATTTGTTTTTACAATTGTAGAGTCAGGATCTTGGTATCAAGACAATAGTGATGTTGGACGAACAAGGAGGTAAGGTTAAGGGTTTGGCATGAACCAAGTTTATGTCATTGAAAGTAATTACTGCACAAACTTACCCCCAAAAAAACACCTCAACAACACAAAAGCAATATTTTAACAACAAAACCTCAGATTTTCAGTTTGTACAGTAATTACTAATGATATTAACATTTTGACCATTTTTCCTAAACATTGTCTATCTTTTTTTCTTTCTCTCTCTCTCTTGATATCTTCCTTCTTCTCGTACTTGCCGCAATCATTTTCTCCATCAGAGCAAGGAAGCAGGGATCAACACACTTGTAATGTTGGATGAGCAAGGAGGTGACAGATCAAACCGTTTCTTTGTTGTTTTTCCTAAGTGTTCTAGAAAGTAGACCGGTGGAACAAAATTAACTTTCTTTGCGTTAATAAATCAGACAATATCCCTTTTAATTTAACATAACCAATTCCGTTTTAATAATTAACACCTTCTTGAATGTGCTCTTTGTTATTTACCCATATGATGTAGACCTTTATCCCTTTCTAATTAATTGCTATGTGAGTGTTTTTTTTAAAAGCATAACACAAAGAACTAAGTGAAAGTCTTTCAACAAAATTAAGTGTAATTCGTTTTGCAATTTGAATTGTCGTATTTGTTGTCCTTGAAACGTCAGAGTATGCTGTGCTGATAATTTCATTGACATTGTAATGCATGTACGAACAGTCAAGTCTTGGGTTTTGTGACTATGTGTCTGCCTCTAGTTTGTATGTGTTCAATCCCACTTGCATGAAAGCTTATTTATACTGGTGTTTTTTATTGTCTGCCTTGTACAACAACACTGTCCATATGCATGATTACTTTCTTTCCATTGAAGATGTGATATTAGAACTCATTTCATGTGGAAACAGTAGTCATAGTGGGGACATATCAACCAAGTTTTGATGGACAAAGGTCTAACAGACAAATGATGTCATCATTGAAACATATCACTTGCATGCCCCATGTGTTCCCATACTCTTTCTCATTCACGTCATGTATCTGGAACGATATCACAGTTTGTCATGCATCAACATCACCACTGAGTCTATACATTGTACAATGTAATTCTTTAATACCTGCAACGATAATCATCTTTAGTAGTCTGTGGAATGACTTTGTTTGAAATTACCAACTTTTTTACATCAAGGGCACACACTTGCAAGATAAACAGATTTCTCTAATCATACGCTTCCAACTGTGTTCTTTAAATGGCATGGCTGAGTAAACAACATACTTATCTCTTTTTTTTCCCCTATTTTTTTGTAATTTCTTCAAAATAATGGCTAGCAAAATAATGGTATGATTATAAGGCATGTCAGCTTTGTACCACTGGGATGAAAGGTTTACACACAAGCACAGCAAACTCCGAATTCGTATTTGCGATAAAAGACTTTGTATTATCCGTAAAGTACTCATCATTTTCTCCTCAATAATCATGCTGAATGCCACCACTCGCAATCAAAATATTTATCTTTACCAACAAAGCAGAATAAAGATAACAGCTGATGGCATCGTATGCAATAATGCTTTGAATTGAAATATCCTTAATCCAGAGCACATCTGGTTACTTAAATGTTAAATTAAATGACATTCAACCCCGTAACTTATCCCACTAAGATTAAGATAACGTCCATCGGTCAGGTACCAGCCAAACCCTAAGGATGCTTCCATATGATAATAACACAGGAATGTAGTTATAGTCAAATGGAAAAAGCTGTAGTTCCTGAATACCCAATCCACCCACCTGCACAAGGAGAATTGAATTCAAAGTCTAATTTACTTTGAAATTTAATAAAATCATTACAATATGTATTATTATGTAATATGTAATTTTGAAGGCTTTGTGTACTGTGTGTTTAAGAAAATGAATTTGTATTGCATCGGTGTTCCTTAGAATAGGTATGGTTGTCATAATTGAAAGTAAGATTTGGAGAATAGCAAATAGCAAAATCCCTAGATATATTGATAAGGTTAATATTAGATAAATGTATGAAATCTTGTAGTTTAGTACCTTAGTTTAAAGTACGACAATGTAGTTAGATTACCAGCGATACATGGAATGGTTTGGTGATAAATTGGAGTTTATTTAGAGTTACTTCCACATGGAACATAACTAACCCACCCTCACATTTTGTAGTTGAGAATTAGCCATAACCACACCCCTCATTTCATACTGTAGCTGAGAATGAGCCGTAGCCCCTTCTGAGAATGAGATGTAGCCCTGTCCAAGAATTAGTTGTAGCCCCATTCCCTATGCTGTCACATCAAACTGTCCTGTGATGAGAGAAAGCACGCTGACGGAGATTACTACCATTTATGCATGCTGAAGTACAACATAAGAAATGGGTAGTTTTGTTTTGCCATTTCAGAGCAACTGGATCGTATTGAGGAAGGTATGGACCAGATTAATACTGACATGAGAGAGGCTGAGAAGAACTTAACTGGTCTTGAGAAATGCTGTGGTATTTGTGTCTGTCCATGCAAGAAGTAAGCATAGTTATAATCACTAACATTACAGAAAACAACAGCTAATAGTAAGGAAAAGTATTCAATATTAGGGTTGATGATGACCAACAGTACAATGTGTCTGTACTAATTGATCGTGCCTTCTTACAAGAGTCAACATTTTTGCTGTGAATCAAAATGGTAAAACTAGGTTTGCATGTGAGTTACCTCATAGTAAAGGATAGGGGAAGGAGAAGCATTGTGTATCAGTGGCTTGTAATTTGGCACGCTGGTGTCCATCATTTAGGTTTTGCTAGCACAACTGAACTGAAGTTCAGTAGTTTACTACTTGCTCTATGATAAGTTCACCATAGCTACTGTATATTAGAAGAGTGACTAGCCATAGACTATGGAGTGACCCACCCAAGTAAATTGCAAAATTTCTTCTGAATACTCACAGTGAATCACCTACAGTTGTCTTGAAGTATACAGTCAATTCATACTACTCCTTCAAGTCCTGGCATTCTGTTCTTGAAAAGTCCTGGAAAGATGACATTTACTCTTGAAACATAAATTATGTCAAGAAACTCTTTTATTTTAATTGACAATGAGACTGTTCATCTTGACATTGCATGTTGCTGTCTGTTTGTTTGTGAGATGTACCACAAACGTACTTCCAGGAAATGGCATGGAAATATGGAAGTCATGGAAATAAATGTAATGTGAACTCTGAATTGGAGAAGTTCCGTGTTCCATGCATTGTTACTGATATTTTGTGATAAATACAACATGATAGTATTAAAACTAGGTCTGAATGTTGAAACCACTAAAAACTAAATGACATTTGATTGTTTAAGTGATGGACTATAATGAAATTACTACTGTACATGACGTGATAGTTTACACTACTTCACTATATGTGAACAGTCATAAAAGTTGATGTGCAACATCATCCATTTTGCCTAATCCAGTCACCTGTAAAGCTCTTTTAATGTCATGTATTCGTCAACAGAAACAAATCTATATTAAGACCAGGTAATAAATTAGCAAAAAAGGTCCTCTATCACAAAGGATCTTGTGTGGCGACTAATCATGATAGATCATGATGTGTAACTGAGATGGGAAACCATTAGGTATGATCTATGTGTTTTGATTGTGTAGCAACAGTAATGATACTTATCAAACATTAAACTTACTTTACATTTGGCAAATAAAGCACAAAACAAGGTAGTAAAGCACCAATGTTAGATTAGGATTAAAATGTGGGTGTGAAAACAACTAGTCTGACACAGTTATAGAAATTTTTGGTCAAGAATGATATTTTAATTCCTATGGCTCCACTGATAAGGCCAAATAAAAAAAAGTTGTTTGGTTCCGGTTACCTGACCCCACCTAGTTTTCACGCCGAAATATAATAATAAAATAAATAATAAAATTGCGAAAATCATGAAGTCTCGCAAGAAATAGTGGGTGCGGAAACTGACATCAACTTAAAAAGACAATATAAAACTATTCTTCCAATCTGTAATGGCTTTACATCTGAAGGGAAGAAATAAACAACACAGAGAACATTTGGAAAACAATGGAAAACCTGAACTAGACACTCACACATGAAAAAAAATATGATAAAATAAAATAAAAAATCTACCTACCCCACCTATTTTAAAATTGAATGTAAGCGGAACCACACAATTTTTTTTACACCTCTTAGATAATAGTGTATAGGATTTAAACACATCAAGAAGTGATTAGATTGAGATCCTAGGCTATCCAGCAGGCAGCCACACCTATTCAACAGTATGACATATGCAAGGCCAGTACATACACTACAATTATTTCTTGCCGAGCACAAAATGGAGAAATATATGGATAGGAATTAATTGGTCAAATGCCAGCCGAAGGGCTTCCAAAGTTGTCATCTTGCTTGAGTGCATACATCATAATCATTCCCAACACACCAAGCAGTGGCAGAGTGATATTTAATTATGCATGAATATCATGTTGTTCACATTCAAAGCAAAGTCAGGTGTAATCATAGTAATGACACTGATACAGACGGAATGGATTGAGAGAGCTAGAGCAGAACTTTTATTGCGTTCAGTTTCTGTGATTGAAATGTGTTTGATAAGAGCCCGGCAAATTCAGCCAAGAAACATTGAATAAATAGTGAGATAAGCAAGCTCTGTCCAATTACTATAAGTGATACACTGTTATGGATGGGTGCAAATAGATCTATATATGAAAACAGTGAACATGAAATTCAAAGACACAGCTCAAGTTTATTATACCGTAGTATAGATCTGATTGTATCCACCCACTCTGGTCTGTTACCTATTAGTTGGGCATGGCACAGATGTCACTTACTTATAAGCTTTTAGCTCCCAAAGAAGGAGCTTGAGAGATACCGAGCATTTGTCTGTCTGTCTGTCTGTCTGTCTGTCTGTCTGTCTGTCTGTCTGTCTGTCTGTATCATCAATATCTCAAGAACCAGTGGCTTGTTTGAAATTAGATTTAGTTTTATAGAGATTCTATAAGACAATGCACAAGCAATGATTAAGTTTTGATAAACATCCTATGAATATTAAATGATGTATTTGCATAAATACTGATTTTTGGTATTTACCGGTACATGTAGGCAATACCTTGAGAATACAAGGCAATACCTTGAGAATACAAACTTCAAATTTCGCATAATTTGGTGTATACATTGATGATGATAACTAAGCACACATATCCCACAAAGCTTAATAGTGTAGCTTGTAATTTGAACAATTCATTTGCAAAATTAATGATTTTCCCAATTCATTTGCAAAATTAATGATTTTCGGTAAATAGGCAATATCGAAAGTACAAGCAAAGAACAGAATTGTCAATGTTGCATCATACATATTACATGAAATGGGGGAGTTCAGATGCTATGCAGTCATATTATACACAAGATTTTATGGCTCTATACCTGTGATTTACATTTTTTATACATACAATTATACTGCCTTTGGTGATGAAAATAGCATAATGTATAAAAAGATTAAAGTCAGATAAATTTGCTGGAGGCCTTAAAAGGATATGAAGTATTGTATAAGACAATATAAACAAAATCAGAAACAAGGCTGGAACATAAACTAATTCCGTGTGGTATAAATAATAGTGTTTTGTAGGAAACCTGAATAAGTTTATCTTATTATAACTGTTGTGTATGAGTTTGTTTGTTGATAACCCTTTTATTGTGTTGTATGATTGGTTGTTGAAGGTACCTTCAGTACAATTCAACACATTGTATCACAAGCAAGCCAAGTTGAACACATTAGAATAAAAAATATGGGGTTAATAGAATGGTCCATCTATGTTACAACAACACACTTCTACATCACTGGTTTTGCTGTGAGTCTAAGTATGAATGAAAATGTTAAGAATCGCCCCCCCCCCCCCTCCCCTTTTTTTCCTGATTCATTTCTTGCTCTGGTTTGAAGCAAATCTGAGTGAACATTGTGAAAGGAAAGGATAACCTCTTAAATGTGTACATACGTGTGGTTTGTCCAGTGATATATAGCCAGATTGAGTTGACAAGCCATGTACACCTTCGCACACTACATTTCAGTAACAGTTCACTCAAATGAACATTTTGAGCAACATGATATGACAGAACCCCATGATGTGTGAGAGTAAGCATGGCATACCCAGGTAGGGTATTTGCACAAAGGTTTGCAGTGTTCTCTGTGGCCATACTTTCATGTGCTTGAGAATATAAGTGCAGCAGAAAGCTCTACAAGACAAGTTAGTGCAAATACCACGATTACCAACATACATGTATAGCACTCTTGCATCTTGGGTATCGTTATTATTACATTATGTTTAATATCGAAAAACAGCATAATTTAGTTACAAAATACAACTGCATTGGCATGCTTTTTGAGCACCTCGTGGAATTAAGGTTGCTATTTTGATCCAAAAACTTAGTTATAATTAAATACAGTGTACAGGTTGGTATCAAGAGTAAAACAGATATATTTAGAGACAAGAGGAGGCTGAGAGGTGAAGATAGAAAGACAGATTACAATTGACTTTGAAGTACCCATTTCATTCCCAATTTCCCCTTGTGGGATCAATAAAGTATTTATTATTGTTATTATTATAACTATTATCTTACATAGCTACCCGTAAACAGAGATTAAAAAATGGCTTCATTATAGCAAATATACCTGGTCCATTATTTTCCAGTCATATCTCCAACAACATAAATTTTGTCACCACCAGCTCAACATTCTTCGTATTTAAATTTCGTGAAATCTCAAATGACCTTTGTGGAAACTCTGTCAGCCATAGTCAGTTTGATTCAATAATTAATAACACTGACTTTTTGTGTGTGTGATCTATTATGACAAGTTGGTGATATGTCAACAATGCATGTTTCAATTATATGTGGCACAACATTAACAATTGATTGCATTGAGACGCAGGCATTCATCCGTTGGTAGCGACAAGCACTAAAGTTTAATCTAATCATTCACGTCATTGAACAAGGGGGCTGCACCTATTTGATTGGTTTCAAGCAAAGAAAACCTCTCAGTCTGACGGCTTTGTCTTCATAGATTTGTTCAGAGTCTGTGATAGCATATGATATTAATAACATGTTCATAGTCAGTCTGTGATAGCATATGATATATATATAGTGACATTATTTGACCATACGTTGCATTTGTGACGCCAACTCATTCAAATGTCATCCACATCACCCCCCATTCACAGTTTTCTCCTATGGGAGTGTAAAAAGTGTGGTTGGTGAAATTACGTCCATCAAATTGTGTCAACGTCAAAGCCATGGAAATATGGATGTGCTCAAGGCAAGTGCACAGAGCCAAGTTGTTAGAAATTGTTGGCCATATCAATATACACCAGGCAACAACTTGACCTGAAGAGGGTTATTAATGTATGGCTGTGCACTATAGTGTCATCTGTGTTTAAACATTGTGACATTTACCGATTTCAACCAAACCTGGCACAAATGTCAGATCCTGTAGTTCAATATGTACATCACTTTATTGTGATGGCCACCGTATTTGTCATAAAATTCAGATTGTGAATAATAAATATAAGTTGAAATGTTGGGAGTATGCATTCAGCGAATCTCTGGTGCCCTTCTACCTTGTAATGACAAATGTGTATTAAAGTCAGGATTGTTGTAGCAACTATTCTATCCAATGAGTTCAAAATTATGAAATGAAATTTGTTGGTGAAGTAGCTGACCAGACCTCAGTTACATAAAACTTCATGCAGCACACGTTGATAGATGGATAACTGCTGTAAGACTGATTAATATGAAAGTCACGTCCACTTGATGATTACAGTCTCTTTCCCTATATTGTGAGTTTTCATGTCCCAACCAGATTACTGAATTTTGATATTTAATTATAGCATTCAGACATTTGAATAGTAGAATGAGGGTAAACTTGAATTTCATGTAATCTTAATAGTGCAACAGTTGATCACACATTTAGATTAATATGTGGAACGCATTGTTGCCATGGTGTTGTCATAGTGAAGTAATTCAGGTAAATATTGACGTCAGATGATTAAACTGCAGTGTGTTTCTTTTAATCAAGGATGCATGTTTAGGATCCTGCAAATTCTACATTTGTCAGGTAGATGTATCATAAAATCCACTTAAAGGCTCAACGTGTCTTAACAACAACAAGTGTAATATATTGCCAACAGAGTCTGCCGATGTGATCGGTTTAGTTTAGAAATGTAGGTTGTACTGTATCTACATATTCTCAGCACCTATATATCACGTCTTTATCTTCTCTGACAGCTTTGGCAATTTTGAAAAGGGAGAAGACTACAAGAAGACCTGGAAATCGTCAGAAGATGGCAAAGTGGTATCTAGTCAGCCATCAAGGGTGTCAGATGATCGTAATGCATTGACTGGCCAAACTTCTTATGTTACAAGGTATATATATATATACCCCTCTCAGCTGTTAACAATCTAAATAAAACTGACCTAAACTACTAGAAATCTTAGAATACATGGCTCTGTTCTGATATTTTGACAGTGAAAAAATAGCCTCAAGTGAGTCCTCATTCTATGACGTCATCAGAACTGTTATAAAATATATGTATCTGTTTGTCTTAAGCTAGCTACTGTCTTGTTATATATAGACATTAGATTGCAGGAATCACCTAAAAAGATGGTGTGACACTGTTCTCATATTTTCAAGATGAAAAATGTTAAATTTCAAGAACTGTAAAGAGTTCATTAGCAGATATTGTACACTAAGAAATAGAACACAAAGTGCATGCACCGTGTTGGATGGTCAAAGAATAGATCAGATTAACGTTAGTAAAAATGGAAAGACATAAATTATATTTTTGTTGCTTGATGGTGACAGGATAACGAATGATGCCAGAGAAGACGAGATGGATGAGAATCTTGGGCAAGTTAGTGGAATTGTGGGTAACCTGCGGCATATGGCAATTGATATGGGTAATGAAATAGAGGCACAGAATAGACAGGTTGATCGTGTAAACGAAAAGGTAGGTTTGGCTTGCCACCTAGTGTACCAGCTCTACCTGGCAACTACAAGAATTTATCTTTTTGTTGATATAATCTCAAGTTACTATATTCAATATTCCGTTATGTACAGTCTGAACAAGTATCTATGCGGCATTTTGCTTCAATGTATCTTTAACTTCTGCTATTTCTGATGTCTTCCAAATTATTTTCTCATATGGTAGTCTAAATATATTTTTTTCAGAAATTGAACTTCAAGCTGCAATTATTTTCACTCAGTGTTCATTTTCGTAGTCTGAATAATTATCTGTCCAATATTTTTCCTGTTTCTTTAATCTATCATTGCTCATAATTTATTGCAATTTATTTTTCATACGATAATCTGAAATATTTATGCAGAAACAGCATTTCAAGCAGAGCTGCAATCTTGCTCACTGAAATGATATTGAAAATAGTATCACTTGTGATTTATGTGATTTGTCTGTCATGTGTTCAGGGATTTCCCCGTGACAAGCACAAACCTGATATGGCATTATCTGCAGACTAGATAACTTGTCACTTGGAGTATGTACATACATGGATTGAGAGACAAGGAATGCCAGATCATTCACACAATCCAACCTCTTACACCTGTCAGGAGTAGTCATTATACAGACTGTTGATGATAAACTTGTAAAAAGTCAGAGTTTGTTGACTCAAGCTTAGAGCGTGGAACTCTCTGAAGACATAGGTTTTATATTTGGGTGTATGTGTAATCCTTGTCAACATTGATTTTTCCCCTAGGTATAATGAATGAAGTTGTCCCAGTGACTGCACCAGTGTGTTTATTCTAGTTCTATGTTTAACTGTACCTGTCTCTCTTTTCTCTCATCTGGAAGGTTTTATAGGTCTTTTGCTTTACTAGTAGATTGATGGTTTGTGATAGATGGTGATTTAGCAGCGTAGTCAAGATGTCTTTCCTGTTTGTATTATCTCAGGTTTACTGTCCTCAATTGATATGCAGGTCACATCTGCTCGTTTAATTCCACTTGAACTGATGTGACCAGCAGATCAGTTAGTAGTGAATTCCCATCCACTAAGGGACGATCGCGCAATGTCACACAAGCTCAGTAAGCGAACTTTGTTCATTTGGGGGAGGGAGTCTGGCATCAATGTGATTGCTGAAGTGCATTTTCGCACTTCTATCCAAATTTCGATGGAAAACTTTCACCCTTCAATGGTAACAGCTTTTGTATTTATTACTGAAATATTGATAGGTGATAAAAATGTACTTCTCATGTAAGATATGGTGTTGGGTTTCTGGTAGGATTTTAATGTGTTTACAATCATGTTTTTACATTACCTAGATCGTAGTGGTGTGACTGATACAGTTTTCATCGTAGTTTACATCATATATAAATGTTTGATTCACACTTGTGAATGTTCCTTTAGGGGGAGGTGGGGGGGGGGGGGGGGGGGTGTTTTGACCTAGCTTGTGCAACATTGTGCGATGATCCCTAGGATAAAGACATGTCAGCTTTACAATCATGACATTTTTACTCTGATCAGTGTGTGTAGACTTGAGATAGAGATACCAAAAACAGTAAATTTATAAATTAAAAGTCAGAGATCGTAATAAGACATGTCTTAACTAACTTTTAAGCACTTGTGTTTCTCCTCTATAGTTGCTGTGCCCAGTGCTGCACATAGTTCTCTGTATATCCTCCACCATTTTAGTGTCCCCCTTGTTTCCAGATAGAAATTGGAATCACTCTGTATTGTTGTGTGTCCTCCACCATTATAGTGTAAACTCTTTCACCTTGTTTTCAGATAGAAAATTGGAATCACCCTGTATTTTGTATGTCTCCTCCTCCTTAGTATAACCAATTCACCTTGTTTCCAGATAGAAATTGGAATCACTCTGTATTTCCATTTCAGCTGTTACTGATTATTTGATGTTTAGTTTCCAAGCGTGGTGCCATACTCCAGAGTAGTACTAGAGAATCCACTTTATACCTGATAGTACCTATATATATTAGCCATTCTTTAAACTCCCATCCATTTAGTTTTAAAAAGGTCCCACTAACTTCCACCTATAGCAACTGTGACTAACATGATCAGAGTATATGCCATGGTCAAAGAGATTTATAAAAAGAGTAAACAGGCACATATGTAATGCAGGGAGAAATATTGGGATACAATATATAGACGGGTTTGATGAGTTTAGTGATAACGTGGCCTTACCATAAGTTCCCATTGACCATGGCAAATAGTTTGGGTTTGTGAGATTATTATGCACTTGTGTTATCTTCTATCACTTACTGTAAGGCTATCTCCACTCCACCGAGGTACACTCCATGTCTGCTGTAGCATTGTGACTTTATAATGCACACATCATACCCACAACTGGGTATGAGCCTCTGCTGCTCTCTTTCTCTCTATCTCTTTCTCTCTACCATTTCATCTCATTATTGTAATCCATCAACATAATCAGTTTTGATCAAAATCTCTACTCTCTTTTTTTCTTGTAGTTTAATAACAAGAACTTTTTACAAAAATTTCTCAAATTTTTTATTCAACTTCATACATAATTAATCTCACATGAATTTATTACTGACAAAATGTTTTATCATTTTTCTCTCTGCTTACCAAATTTTACGTTGGATTTAAACGTTATAATTTTTTTTTGGAATATTTTTGATGCGTAAACGCTCACTTATCAACCGTGCGTGGTTCAGGCTCTGTCCAATGTAGACCGTCTGTCAGCTGCAAATACTCGGGCAGCTAAACTACTCAAAGACTAGGCATGTACTGTATAATCTACTCTTCAAGTGTGGCAATTTCTACCCAAAGCTTACATCAATCTGCATGAAGACAGGAAAACGCTGCAATTTCCATTTCTGCACAACTATCAAGAGACTGTGGTATTTCAGGATTTGAAGCAATGCTAGCAGTTACCAGGCTTTTTTACTATTTAGCCACTTTTTAGATCTCTTTCTTTAACTCTGAAAACCCGAAATTCTTTCCTCCAAAAATAACTAATTCTATGCATAAGACACTAATCCTTGCTACTTTTTTTTGGCGTATTTACTCAAACCTGAAAACCCAGCATACTTTCCTGAGAACCGATCATCTTTCCACCTAAACATCGTCAACTAATTCAACACATCTTTTGATACAATCCTCTAGTACTCCATTGCTCAATTAATCATGTTTTCAGCTCGCTTTCTCTTGATTAACTTTATGACATGTTCGATCTTTCTTCTTTTTTTTGCCGTGAAATTGAGTGTCAAAAACTAATCAAGCATTTCTCCATACACTAGCCATTTCATCTGTTTTTTCCCTTCATTCCCATTTTGCCATTACTCATTCCCAGTATTCCTGTTTGCTTCCATCCTTCTCTACTCCTTCTCGTCTCACCATTCTCTTGGTGGTTGATGCATCTGTGGTTGAGTCGTGGCGCTTGGAGCAAATTCTGTTTGCTAGCATGAACAAACTGCCATCCTGCATCATGTAATAACTGTTGCACCTAAATGTTCAAAGTGTGTGTATGTGTGTGTCTAAGTTCTAATTTGTGGTAGTTGTATTTTTTTTGTTATGTGGACTAACTTTATTAAAAATTTAGCATGATATGCAACATCTTTCCTTCTATGCTTTTTCTTCTTCTTCTTCTTCTTCTCCTTCTTCTTTTTTTATCTACTTCTATCAGGCATCTTCAAATGTCTTACGAATTAAGGCAGCTAACACCCGAGCCAGTCAAATCCTCCACAAGGGAAAGGGTCAAAAGGGTGACACATAAACCAGAGTAGATCGTTGACACGGTCAATATCAAGTTCACTTCTTGCCAGAAGTCTCAACTTTACAAATGAATCTAATATATGTGTGTGTGTGTGGACTTTTTGCTGTCAAAGTGGTTGATAGTATTGCTGTTGTGAGTGTGTGGTCACAGTTGATTCTAATATAATTAAATGTAGCAGGTTTTATAACAATTCTAAGTCTCTAATTATTTAAGAATATTTTCTTTCATTTAGTTTTCTTATATTATGAATAACAAGAATTTTCCTGTATATTAGGAGGCACTCTCCTGGGAACTTCGGCAACTTTTATATTGTCTAACTTATTTTGAGTTCAATAATCTCTTTATTATATTTTTACGGCAACGTATAGTATGATTGTTCTTACGGTTTGCAATATTTATGAACACATCAGCTATACGTTTCCCAGTGTCATTGACAATCTGTTTCTGTTTTTTGAACTTGTAACAAGCAATACAATGAGGACATACAGATTAGTTTGTATTTTGGTTTCTATTTGCCAGTTTTATAATGCTGTGTTGTAGAATTTGTCAGCATAGAGTTAATAGTCTCACGTTGAGATCTTTACTTTTATAAACTTAGTGTGCATATGTAAAGTAATAGAGTTTTTCTCTTTCTCTATATCTGTGTGTCTATCTGGTGGTTTCCTTCTTTTCTTTTTTGTCTTACCTTCGTTGTTTCCCATCGCTGGTCTCATCTTGTAATTTCCTTGTGTGGTTTCTGTACGTCTTATTCAGAGCCGGTTGAATGCTGCCCGTATTGGTCAGGCCAACACTCGGGCCACCAAGATCCTGAACCAAAGCTAAAAAGATTTGAAGTCGCTGCATGAGGCTGGGAAAAAAATACAATGCATGAAGCAGACATCTCAGCTCCTTTTATCACTCACTCATTCATTCACTAATTCCCCAATTTTGCAAAAGTTTTGGTTCGTTTCCTTCCATTTCCCAACACTTTGTAGTTTACTGCTCATTTTATATCAATAGTTTAGAATATCTAGATTGTGGTGTCATACTTTATTAGTTCAATTAGACTAGCGCAATAGTTGCCTATCTTCTTGCTTTGTTGTATCTTAACACATACATTAGATGACAGTAACACTCGACCTATATATGATGGCAAACATAGTGATGCACAACTAATTGAAAAAATCTTCTTTTAATAGTCCAATTTATTATTAACACCAAAAGTTCCCAGCTCATGCGATCTTCTTGCTTGTATAACACTTATCACATTGTCAGTGACACCAAAAGTTCCCAGCTCATACAATCTTCTTGCTTGTAAAACACTTATCACATTGTCAGTGACACCAAAGTTACTTTTTCTCTCTCCACTCAAATTGCTTATTATATGGCCTACTGTTCTTCTATACTTGTACAAAAATGTTGACAGGTGCAACTATTCCTATATGATACAGGGAAAAATTCGTAAGCCATTACTAAAGACAGATCAGCCATGCTTTAAAAAAAGTAGAAGTGTAAAATGATACAAAAACATTGATCTACTTGTACATCTCTAGTAATGTTTCTTTCATATCAGTATATAGTTGTTCAAAAGTGGCTTACATTTAAATAAGATGCTCTTTTTTTCCTCCTGTTTGTGTCTGCCTATCCTTCTTTCTCTTGGACAACTTCCAAATTTTAGTAGCTGTCTTTTTTTTTGTTAGGTCTATTTGATATTCATAGCTGGTTGCATGTGATAAGAATCCTGTTTTAGCAACTTAACAGACTCAAAAAAGCTGTCGAAGGAATGAAAGTTGCTGCATGAGCCTGGGAAGATAAAGTGCAGTTCTTACTTTGAAAAAAGAAATTACAGAAAAGGAGTAAATAATGAAGTTGTTTATCATTACATATTTCACACAAATACACAACATATGAACTACATGTATGCTTCATTAACCCGAGTAATGTGTGAATTGTGTCATGGACATCATGCATCTTATAAAACCAAAACACACACATGACACTCCCCACCCCCATCTTCCCTTCAAAGTACATTATTGGGGTAAGTGTCCACTACTTATTCCAAGCACACAGCACTTCCATATTTTGTTCACTCCACTCCACTCCATCCCTTATTAATCTCGGTGTTTCCCTTTCCTAAAGCTTCTTTTTTTTTTAAATTTTAAGTAAAACTGGTTTTGTAGTGTTGTATGTGTGTGTCGTTTTTTTTTTTGTGCCTTTCCTAGGTTGCCAGCCACAGCAGCAGTTGTTCAAGTTTGATAGGAAATAGCCATTTACCGTATTATAATTTGATTTTTTTTCTTACAGCTAATACCCCATTCTTGTTTCTTCAGTTATATTTCCACCCACTCCTATTGGTTTGCAGTTTTTAGTGTAAAAGTGTTAATATTTGTATAATGCATGATGGTGTCCTGATCATTTTTTACCCATTTGTCTTTTTTTATGATTTTGACACCCTGTAAATTTTATGATTTATGTTGACAGTACTGTTGATATGTTTTATCCCTGCTCTCCCTCCTCTCTAGGCCGAATCCCTAGACAACCGTATCCAGGTTGCTGACAAAAGAGCTAAAGATATCCTCCGAAAGCAATAGAACCACCTATGGACATGTAGCCTTAGTGCTGCTATCAATTTTTTTTTTTTGTAAATATTTCTAGTGGATAAGTTTTTTGATTAGCAATTATTTTTTTAATTAATGAATACATGTTCCCAGGCGCTTGCAGGCAGCATTTAATTCTTGTCATGAAGAGAAAAAAATGGAAATAGTCAGAGTCAAAACATTTTCAGGAGTTTGACTTCTAGTGGTAAACAGCTTCTCAATATTACAATTTATGGGTTTTTTTCGCTGTCTTTTCTATATCAAGCAGTGTTATCATAATTACAGACATGATTTTCAGGTATTTTGCCATGATAATAATTTTGGCAGTAAGTAGTGGTAGTGTAGATAGTTGTGCATTTCAGTCAACTTAAAATTATTCCTTTTGCAAAAATAAAGAGTAATAAATCAAATAGTAATTGAAATGAGTTTAAAAAAAACGACAAAAAATGAGATAAAAAGAAAGCCAGTGTAAAGATTCTCAAATGTATATAGACTGTAAAGGTTGACAAATATGTCAGTGAATGTAAATCTTGGCTGGTGAAAACTAACCAGAGAGACCAAATTCCTGTAGTCAAGTCATGGAATGGAGGCACGACTACAGTATCTTTTAAGATGTTACAAACTTAGACAAAGTAAAACAAGTCATAGAACGTATTTAAATGTACAGAATGTCACAATGTTTTATTAAGATTCTCTCTTTTCCTCTGTCACCGTGGTTACAAGGTGAAACTGATCGTGATGAGAACAAAGTAAATTATAGAATCCATTAAAAGCTAACTTAAAGTTAGTTGACTATAAGATCCCAATTTACTCTTAGACTTTGGAGTATTCAATTGAGAGATGTCTTGTTGTTTTTTTATTGTCTACTTCCTAAGAATCGGATTTACTTAATGTAGTCGGTGGTTAGTGTTACACATCAACAGTTTTTATTTCTACCTGTATGAAACTTTTCACGGTCTCAAACAGCAGAGAAATATGTATTCCATGGCTGACATTGTTCGGCATTTTTCGGGCTTATTTCAAAACATTTGTAGAGTAAACCTATACCTGTATATTCTCTAGAGGTTCGTGTACATTCCAAGAGAAACTCCTGAGTGATTAAACATTGCATCTGTTATCTTAGACCCTGAACGGTTTCATATATCATCTTACTTTCTATGTCTATCCTTAAAACATTGACATTTCATGTTAATACCACCTGTTCAAGTTAATGCTTTCAGAAATTGGTTCTGCCTTCCGACATTGTACTATTTATAGAGGCAAGAGGAAATGGTCAATTATATGTAGACATCATTGTTGTTGTTGTTGTTGTTGTTGTTGTTGTTGCTATGACTAAAGAGCATTATTTATGCAAGTTATTAATTAATTAATTCTGATATTAATTGAATTATAAAAAACAAAGAATATCACTTTAAGAGGAATCTTTTTACTATCTTTTATGCTAAGATAAAGAATTGCAATAGAATTTTTGTCTTCTGGTTGACTACACCATTACATAATAGTTAAGCTATGTTCTAATATGGGGATTAATATTTCATTAATATTTCATCCCGCATAGTTCTTGATTTTGAATACAATTCATGTTCTTATCTTTGTCTAAATTTGAACGATTTCTTTAACTATTAAATTCTTTTTCATTTGCTGAAACATTTGTATCAATCTATGGCATATTTTAGGCAAGTCAGGTATAGTCATTTTTTCATAAAGACAAACTGCCCAGTGTTTTCATCAATGTGCAATATCATCAATATATCTAGTCCAGTGTCATCTCTTGAGCCTAGCTATGAAAAAATACCTACCAAATTGGCGTAAAAAGTTTGGAAAGTTCAATCTATGCACATATTATTGTAAGAATATATTTCTGTGAAGGTTTTTTTTCCCTTTTTTTTTGGGGGGGGGGGGTTAACTTCATATCTTTTGATTTGACCTTGTTTATTTATTTCCTCATTTTTTAATTTATTACTGTTATTGAAAGGCAAATATATGTATAGATGGTGTCCTCATCTTGGATGTATTCTTGTACCAAGGATCATCCCGTAATAATGTTTTGGAAAGCATTGAAAGCTAGGCTCTATTCCAAATTCCACTTTGTCATTTAAACTAGTTGTATACCGCCCAAATATCTAATATTGTAGTCTTGGCTGACTGGTTGTCTTACAAGCTGACCTATTTGTTTCATAATTTGAGGGGGAGGGGGGGGGGGGGAAACAACAAAAGAAAAAAGTTTTTTTCAAAGTTACATTTACAATAAGTTAATTTGGCCCGAGAAGTACTTATAATATTGCTACTACTACCAGCCTGTAAGGGAAATCAGTAGCCGATGTGTAACATGATAGTCAGTTGTGGTTTGCAATCTACTCTTTGTAATTAGATATATGTCAGGTACACTCTGCTTAATCAGTTTTAACTTGTTATGGTTGTATCGGACATCATGTAAGAGAAGTCTGCAAGTATGAAGAGAACTCACTTACTGCTGAAGGAGTATTTTTGACTGCAGTGCATTGGAACATTGAACTGCTGAGGACTGCATTGTACAACAAAAACAAACAGAAGATAGTCTGGACATTGACTTCTATTATAGTTTCAAAGAAACTTTGAATAATGCTTCTGTTTGGAATAAACAGATGTGAAGAAGCCCCCAAAATGGGGAGTCGACCGACTTTGTTATTTTGTTAAACACAAGTACAACATGCATTGATCATGTGAAGCATAATAGGTGTGTTGTTGAAGGAAAATGATGAAAAGAATGCAAAAGTGTTTGATTTTTTGAGCGACCAATTTATGCATGTTTGGCAGAAGACGATGTCTGTATGATGCAATCTTAGTTTAGTTTAGTTTACAGAATTCTTGTACATAGAATAATGCAAAAAAAGAATTGTAACATAGAATGTATGAAGCTTTAAACAAGAAATTTGACAGTCAGCTTAAATTACAAAATTTACTTTCTTGTTCATATCCTTCCGTTCCCACTCTCTAGCTTTCCTGTTATTATTACGACTTTTTTCACAACTCTTAACTGTTATATTAAATATTGCCTCATTCTACACGTCACTTCCTGGTTAAGTTGCTAATGAATAAAACTAAAGAATTGGTGCAGGAAATGAACCTAATGTGGTGTGTCTTTAAATGGAATGTATGGTACATACACACTCAAGACAAAGTGGCGACTTTTTTTCCTTGCATAATTCATGCACTGGTTCTTTTGAAGGCATACAGCAAATAAAGTAGTTTTCCAAAGGCAGTACTGAATGTACCGTATCTCCACACACACACACACACACACACACACACACACACATAACAAGAAATACATATATTTTCTGGAGATTCATTTCATGATTTCACATATATTATATATTATATTATAACTTTCGCTTGATTGCCAAGAAACACCAAATTAAAATTCACATTTCACCTCCATGTTCTTGCACAAGACCACTGTTGTCTCATGGGATTAACATGTACATATTTATTAGATGCACATTGAATATTCATGAATATTTCTAGAAGTAATATAAGCGCTTGGCTTCATGAATGGGGGGGGGGGGGGGGTTTGACATCAGTCCTGACAATATCAGTAATGCACCTTTCTAGTCATTGGGAGTTGTGGCCTTCAGCTATGCCAAGTAGATCCAAACACAGGAATTCAATTAATGCAATTATGCCTTCACACAAATTCATTGTAGTGGTAGTAAAGTGGGAAACAACCAATACCTTTAACATTATAGATATGGTGTGAGTGGTTGACTTTGCATCCCTTTTGATGTCTGACAGCATTTTAAACTAATGTTTTTGAAGTTATTAACTGGGAGAGCGTCATGTTTTAGAGAAAGGCTATTGAAGGTGGGGTACTTAGAAAACAATGAGGGAGGGCCACATTTTATGCAATGCCATGCTTGATTTCCCCCCCCCTTTTTGTTGTTGTTGTTGTTGTTGTTGTTATAGTTGTTATAATTACTAATGGTTCCATCATCAAGGTGTCCTAGCAAGTCTCTCCCAATAGCTCCAGAATTTTGTTTTACTGGCAGTGTCTGACCCAAGAAGATCTGGAGGTTTATTGCTCTATTAAGGATATTCATAGGTTAACCACAGGCTTTTAGGTATTGTGTGTAATTTCACAGCGTTGAAAATCTAAATTTTATGTGTAAGTTTTAAGTCTTTACATGACATGTACAGTTACTAGTAATAGTAGTATGGTATGGATTACAGGTATATGTATTAAGCAACGATTCTCTAGGTGAAGTACGTCCACTACTTTGATAACACATTTTATGTTTTCTGTGTGTTCACTGGCCTATATTATGTACATGTGACTTTACCCATAACTTTTAGTGAAAAACACTCTACTTTAGTATCTGACCAGATATAAAATCAGTTCGATCCTTCCATACCTTTCTGTGGAGAGGGATTATAAGAGCGCCCACAACGGTCGATCTTTCAATCTAGTGCCACTGCTAAACAGTGTTAGAATAACAAATTACCCCCAAAAGCAATCTGACCACCGCTTTCAGAGAAGAAGTCGAAAATATCAGTATTTACCAGGTGTTCCCCAAAAATGTATTAAAATAGAGAATGACTCATATCAACTTGGCGTGATCAAACTTTAATAATAACTTTCTGAAGGGACATGCACACCAAATATCAATTCAATCAGTCAACCCGTTTCAGAGAAGGACATGAAAATATAAAAAGTTGACGGACAATGGATGACGAACAAGAGGCGATGGACGACGACGGACAATCACCCTACGTTCGTACTGTTGCTGACAGCTGATTTCAAATATACTCTACCATATACTGTAGTATCTGACCAGATAGTATAATTCGAGGTCGATCGGCTCCTGCTTACATTACTGTTTACAAGGAGAGTGGAGATCTTACATTGTAATGATGCCGACAACTATCAGCTTAATGCCATGGTGACTTTCGGCAAAATGAATAACACAAATGATTTCAATCAACTTTTAATAGCGTCTTTCAACCTTTTACAAAAACACAGAAGTGAAATCTCCAAAAACACATCACGAATACGGATCGGCTGAGTAGAAAGCGAATAATGTATATGAATGATATATAGATCGTATGAATAGCAGATATATTTTGTATTCATTTATGTGTAGATGTAGATGTAAATACTTCCTCGATTAGGTTTCCAAAATTGAAGGCAATCTTTCCGAACTGCAGGAATGGGATTGGAGACAATGTGTCGCATGTCTGATAGCGTCATTGGTGTGTCTATCTAAGACTCCTCGCCACCCACATCATTTTCCCTCCCTTTTTTGTGGCTCTCACGGTAGCTTTAGAAATCTATCGTTATTTTATGACTGTTTATACGCGTAGTACTATAAATTTATTAATATTTGTCAGTGATGACTCAATCGGCTGTTCTCTTCACACACCCGAAATGGCGCGAGATATACAAACAATACTCATGCTAGTCAGAGTTAGTCTTTAATAGCCTAAGTTGAAAGTATATGCTGAAATACATAGATTTTCACTTTAGTAACGACAGAGAAAGTGAGAACCAAAGACGGAGATACACACACACACACACACACACACACACACACACACACACACACACACACACACACACACACACACACAGACAGACAGACAGACAGACAGACAGACAGACAGACAGACAGACAGACAGACAGACAGACAGACAGACAGACAGACAGACAGACAGACAGACAGACAGACAGACAGACAAACAAACAAATAAACAAACAAACAGAGGGGTGGATGGCAGAGACGTGAGATCGAGAGATTTACAAACGGTATCAACTGTAACATGCCTAATATCCATAAAGTCCTTTTCCTACGACAGACAGACAGTGGTAATCGGAATAAAAAATTACGAACGATAACCTAAAAACAGAAGCCTCGAGAGACATCTTCGATCGTTCATTCGTTCGAAAGGGTTAGTACAACGACATTAAATTACACGTATATTTATCACTTGCCGTTGTGGTGCAATGTCGTTTCCGTAGCTACAAACTTTCCGCCCATCAATATCCCACAGAAATCACTTCTATTCCTATATATCTTTTAGATATGTAAGAACTGTCAGTGTTATTGAGACAAGTTTAAATCGGGGAAGTACGTGTATTAAAGAAATTGATATTGAAAAGTTGAACTGGGACAAGTTGAAATTAGGAGAACGTAAATCGCAGTGGATCGACAATAACTAATTTATATATAATCAATATTATTATTCAGTACTATGTGTGACGTTGAGGGGGTTATTTATCAATTAACGACTCGAACAGAGTCTTTAAAATGTGCACGAATATATACAATCAATGACGAAAACTTTCACGCACTAAGTTATAGTTAGAGCGCCCTCTAGTGTTGAGATTTTAGTAATTTTACGACATGCACACCAAAAGATGTTGGGCTACATTTCCAAACAAATATAGTTTTTAGCTGGATATGTAGACTAAAATATTAAGAGATAACAATATAATAACTTTTATTTGGAAAGGAAAGTCTAAAGAGAAAAAATAGAGTAATTTAAATTGAAAAGTACTAGTACTTTGAAATCATTATTGTCCGTAAATTATATTAGATTGTAAGCTTGTATATTCTTAAGATATTGGCTAATTATCGAAAATCATTAATTATGCACATGACTTTTTGAAACTAAAAGCTACATACATCAGCAAGTTTTTAAATGACACTTGTGCTTTGTTCTCGTTGATATATGTACTAAATTATACACAATTTGAAACTTGAATTAAATACGATACGCATTATATTCCTATGAAGTTTACCAACATCTAATCAGTTTTTGACATTACCATAAGTATCATGTTTCAGTAGAATTGGTGCAGTAGTGTTTTAGATATCGACAGACAGACAGACAGACAGACAGACAGACAGACAGACAGACAGACAGACAGACAGACAGACAGACAGACAGACAGACAGACAGACAGACAGACAGACAGACAGACAGACAGACAGAGAAAAGCATAGCATAGTCTTTCCTTAGGGAAGGTAAAATTCAGAACTACTGGGGAATTGACAATGCAGTAAGTTGATACAACCCTCCCAATCCAAAAATTAAATTGTCAAAGAATGAAATAAATATATAATAAATGCATATAAATTATAATTGATTTACGTACTTACAGCAAATTTATATAAAACTCTACATATGGGGGCATAACTACATAACTTATGTGCACTGTTTCATACTGATGAAGATAATGCATATGATTTATATCAAACAATTTATAAAAATATAGACAGGGAAATCAGTGAGGTATATCAGATCATTTTGTTGGTAAACAAAGTAATGGATGATTGTACGGTCTCTACAACAAAGATATAAACATTTACCGAAAGGCAAGGAGTTGGTTATCATCCGCTGCATAAACTTTAATATCAGCTCCGGTAGGACTGCAAATCCTGCACATGTCAAACACTGAGTCAACATTTTGACAGCTAAAGGGCATAAAATAAAGATATAAACGTTTACTGAAAATCACTGGATTTGTTCTCTACTGATACATTTACAACGATCTGCTACGATAAATTGAGAACATATTAAAACATTAAAGCATATATTGGATGGCTTGCGAGCTGTGAGAGTAAACGAGAGTATTTTCTCAAAATGTCGAAGATGGCGCCTGTTATGTGCGTAAATTCTGTGCGTGCGTTTCTCGTTTCTGAGTTCCTGTGTAATCAAAATGGCCACCACCAGTAATTGTAACGATGTTGGAGCAGAAGAAACTAATCTCAACGGAAAAGTGCAAGATATGGTAATAAGTGAAGAAAACAAACAAAAAGCAGAAGATGTTAAAGAGAAAGCAAATGAATATTTTAAAGGTAACTACATGACTGATCTGAATACTTCAGGAACGTTATGTTTGTGTTGGCTCGATGATCACCAATTTATCCGGCATGTCTTGTCGAGAGTGACATGCATGTTAACGTGAACGTTCCAGTCCTTGGGTCAAAATGATTGCCCAGAGTCATTACAATTTGCAGTGCAATTAGTACACTTTTGAGTTTTTTCATCGTGTCTTCCGTACGCTGGATACCCTGACTAGTCGACTCGACTCAACGTTGATGTTCGAAAGGTCATGATCCGATGTTTTCACTCACTGCTTTCACGAGAGTTGAGTGTATATAGGTCAAGCCCTTTCTGTGTGATTGACTTACGCCTTACATGTACAACAGTGAGATTTCGCAAGTCATGAGTTTCATAGATTGAATGCATGATGTAAACTTGACTTGGGATGTAGGCCCGGTAGTGGTCGAGGTTTTCTCAAAACGATCCCCACCCCGGCCCACACCCCACCCCACCCCACCACCAACCCATGCCCGCACCATACGGGACCACCACCTATAACACATATCTTCACATATCACTGACCACACAGTGTACTGGTATGTAAAATATAGAATCTGATTAAGATAAAGTGATATGGTTATTATATCAGCTATAATTTACATATTGTACAGGAATGTAACAAAAGTTATAGTTTTGATACATATATTTTCTTGGTTTGTGTATCCATGGTGACTATTATTAGATATATTAATCAGAGCTTTATGAGAATGAGACGACAATCATTTGTGCTGTGTATCATCAAAACTCGCTACTTGCTGTGATATATGATGTTAGATTCTCGACAGTGAGCCATTTTTTTAAATGAGAAACCAGCAAATTTCTTGTGAGTGAATATGAGAGCATATTTTGGCAGAATTACCCTCATGTTTGTCATCAAAATATACCAAGAATTAATTCCCAACTTGTACTATAGCTGATTTGTAAAGAACTAAGTGTGCTTGCACTGGGAACTACTAAAAATCTACATTTGAAATACCTGTGGTATAGCAGATACAACTGTACTAGTAAGACATGAAGCTGTTATCGTCTCCAGCCACGTAAATGTTCTAAGTTAGACACTCCTCACTCAGTGACCTAGAAGTCGCATTTTTCATAACATCACAGGTTGCCTTCAGTTTACAAATTCATGTTTTTTGTAAACACAGAATTGCAATATATACTATCAATTTTCTTACACCATCTGATTGAATGCTTGTACACAAAAGCAGCAGGTGCAAATTGCATAGGACTGTCAATCACCAGAGCCTTTTATTCCTCTGTGTATGTAAATTACTTTGTTTTAGTTTTGAAGAGAGGAAATTACACAGAAATTATGACAGAGAATTGGGTCCATACAAAATTTGCCAAATTCGTCACTTGAAAATAGTAATCAAAATCACCTGTCTTTGAAGTGTTGCTTAATCCACTTTTTGTTATACTGAGAATGAGATGCCAACCAGAAACCGTTTCTCATTGTAATCTCATTCTTATATTAGCTCAACGTAATCTCTCTTATTACCATACATAGGTATCACAGGAAAAAAAAGCATGACTCAACAAGTGACCTATGACATCTAGAACTATTCTGAAATTTGTCACCAAGGAACCTGTCTTTCAATAATTTGATCTATTTACTCTGTTCCTACATAGTTTATGTTGTGATAGGTTGCTGTGTACAAAGTATTGACACAAGAATTAGATATTTAGTCCCTAGTATGTTTAACTTTGTTCAGTCAAGCAAAATACAAGTGACATAAGGGGCCCTGTCTGATGGGAAGTGACAAAACCCTTGCATCATGAGTATTTTTTGGCTGAATGAGAGAACTAAAAACAGTATTTGAGATATGCAAGCTAAATTTAGCAGAAATAGCCTATTATACTACAGGTCTTGATATATATACAAATGATATGTTATTGACCTGGGTTGTGTTAGCCACTTTTACAACATGGAATTCATTTAAAAACATATATTTGTAGTCAGTTGTATTACAATTATTGTGAACTATTGTAATGTTAAGCTTTATACTGCCATGTGATTAGTGTCCACAGACCATGACAACAGTGTAATAATTTTTCCGTAAACTGGGGTGTCCTTGAGCAATGCTTCTTACAATTTGAAGTGCAAAGTATTAGTATGGCGTCCTCCAGGTGTAAGGTTACAAATTTAACTATATATTGCCATGCTTTATATAACCAAAATCACCAAACACCCTGTCTTGCTTTAATGTATCACGAACACATTCAGCCCCCTCTTGTTCATGTTTGTTCATAGTGGTAGAAATGCTATCATGACTGTAGCATGATTTAGTTCCAATATGGAATGGCTTCTCAACTATAACATCAATATATATCGGAAAACATACAAATATTATGTTGTATAAAATGAAGCAGGGAGAACATGACTAATTGTGTCTGTTTAGACATGCCAAGAATTCTATCTGATTATCTGTGAGTGTTCTTGCCATTCAGGTAATTTGCATAGATTTACATATTATCTTGTACTACAGTTTGATAGGGAACCACAATAACATACCCAGGAAACTTAGGGTAAATTTTACGTACTTGTTAGAACAAAAATGCTCACTGTGATGTTATTTTGTTTATTTGTGTAGGTAAAGAATACCAGGAAGCTATCACATACTATACCAAAGCTATCGATCTCAATCCATGTGTTGCTGCTTACTACGGTAATAGAAGTTTTGCATATCTGAAAACTGAGTGTTTTGGATATGCATTGGAAGATGCCTCTAAAGCTTTAGAACTAGATAGGTCTTACGTCAAGGTAGGTTTATATATACTAAATTATGGTGTCTTAGATTCATCTTAATGGTGTGATTCAAAAACTGGTATCAGGAAAGTAAGGTGTCTTGTCGTAAAGAGTTGATAGATAAGTCATGATAACATTCATAAGTCAGAAGTATTTTCCAGCTGAATGTAGACACATATTGGGGAATGATATAATTATACCCCTAACAAGTGTAATGTATTTTAAAAATTGAGGAAAAATAATGGTGATGTTGAACATTTTCACTCATAGTTTGAGAACTGCAGACACAAATAGTACAATGACATAGTCATGACAGACATGCATTTTTTGTGAAATAGAATGACTTGGGTATCAATTCCATATTTTTTGTTTGAATGTGTTCAACTTTGCTTGTGTGTGATATAATTATTCTGATTTCATTCTAAATTTTAACTTTTGTATGTGTTTCTTACTAGGGTTACTATAGAAGAGCGACTGCTAACATGGCATTGGGCAAATATAAACTTGCTCTCAGGGATTATGAGACTGTAAGTACCTATTAGTATTAATGTTATTATTATTATTATTATTAATATTATTTAAAGGTGATTCAAAATGCTCACATTCACTATTGCTAATTTGCTAGACGACATGTTTGTGAAATGCATTCTGGTTTTAAAACTTTTCAAAAGCGTCTGCAAACACCTTAAAATGACCCTTTTTCAGTCACTTCCCTTCGGATTTACTTCGAGAGTTTTCGGGTATTTCCGGTCCCACCTAGACCACGGGATTTTATGACGTCATAAAGAGACATGGATAGCACGTAGCCTATGGCGAGCGTAGTCACTAGGTGAACAAAACTCAACAGCATTGTGAAAAAATACATTGCTGGTGGTTGTAACAGACATCAGTAAACAAAAACTACACTCTACATGTCTTATTAACCAACATTTACCGATATTTACTCACACTTTCTGACTAATTGGCAGTGTCTGTAGGTATAAATGCTAAAATATGATCTCCCCATATTATGGCAAAATAAATCAAAACGGCTAGACTACAGTGTAGATATACATAAACACTTGTAATGTCGCTCGCGTGTTTCAATTTATTTATCTGATTTTTTTTATTATTTGCCGAGGAGAAGCATTACAATATCTTCGACAGGCATGACAGCCCACTATACTCGACTATACTCACTGATGTCGCCTTTTGAACGGCGCATTTAGCAACAAAGTAAACATATTTATCTTGAATAAATATACTAGCTATTAGATTGCCATATCATCAGCAATAAAATTGTAAAGAATTGAGGAAATTTCGTGAGTTTAGTGTTGTCATTTACATGACTTTAGCAACTCGCATGGAAGAAAACTTGTATGGTTTCCCTTGTTGCGATATCACTTAATTTAATGCAACAATGCAATATGCCTATTTAATATTCATTAGAAGAATTCTGTAACGAATCATGGTATTCGAAGTGTACAGTTTAGGAAACCAACAAATCAAATATGTGTTCATGATATCAAATACGATTGGACATTATTGACGTCGGCAATCAAGGTCGTGACCCCAGCACATGGTTATGAAAGAAAGCCTGCAACTAGATACTTGGCTAGCCACGTCCGGTCCCGTTTCTCAGGGTTTGTTTTGAAGTTAGAGACGTTATTTCTGTACGACTTGAAGAATTTTACAATATATCTGATTGATAAATATGGATTACATCAACACGTGGATAAATTTAACCCGACACGAATGTGCGCTGTGCTCTCCCGATTCCATACGTACATTGTACATACACTGCTTCAGCTTTGATCGGCGGCCTAGTATGAGCTTACTGCCGTGGCTGCGGTGACTGCACAAAACTTGACAACACTACCCCTCTACCGATATATAATAATCACCTGTATACCGTGATAAAAACAAGCAATAATTCGAGTCCCCAACAAGTCGATGAGACCTACTTCTGTTCTGTCCGATCCGAATGCGAGTTTCTTAGGTTTTATATGGGTTTCAGACTCGGACTAGAGTATTACGCCCTAGACAATAATAGATGTAAACTTGTGTTCACAAGCCAAACATGTGACAATACAAGACCACAACGAAAACTGTGAAAAATTTGCAGGTCAGTCTCATTTTATATATGGACAACAAAATTAGGTCGGTCACAGTTCCATTTACATGTACATGATGCAATGACTCGGAGCGTACTTCCATATGCTCGGAGCAAATCGAATCAATTAGTATATTATGGGACCAACAAATATATTGTGGCACATGTCCCGATACGCCTTCTTGAAGTTTCCCATTGGTATTCTAATAGCTAGTATATTTATTCGAGATGAAATATGTTTACTTTGTTGTTAAATGCACTGTTCAAAAGGCGACGCGAGTACGATTGGGCTAAAATATGCCGTCCTTGGCCCGGGGATGCCGTCAAACGTCACCACGGTATCGTAATGTTTCTCCTCGGCAAATAATAAAAAATCAGATAAATAAAAGTCAATGAATGTGAAACACGCGACATTACAAGTGTTTATATATATCTAGTCTAGCCGTTTTTGATTTATTTTGCCATAATATGGGGAGATCATATTTTAGCATTTATACCTACAGACACTGCCAATTAGTCAGAAAGTGTGAGTAAATATCGGTAAATGTTGGTTAATAAGACATGTAGAGTGTAGTTTTTGTTTACTGATGTCTATTACAACCACTAGCAATGTATTTTTTCACAATGCTGTTGAGTTTTGTTCACCTAGTGACTACGCTCACCATAGGCTACGTGCTATCCATGTCTCTTTATGACGTCATAAAATCCCGTGGTCTAGGTGGGACCGGAAATACCCGAAAACTCTCGAAGTAAATCCGAAGGGAAGTGACTGAAAAAGGGTCATTTTAAGGTGTTTGCAGACGCTTTTGAAAAGTTTTAAAACCAGAATGCATTTCACAAACATGTCGTCTAGCAAATTAGCGATAGTGAATGTGAGCATTTTGAATCACCTTTAACAAACAGATAATTTCAGCCACAGGTACATGTAATATCATAGATATCAATGTCATTTGAATCATCCAATGGATTTTGTGATGATGTCTGAATAAGACTAGCTCTCCATCTAAGCTATGATTACTATCTTGTTTTATTTTCCTTTCTCGTAAAATGTCCAGGTGACGAAAGCCAGGCCAAATGATAAAGATGCAAGAGCTAAATATATGGAATGCAGTAAAATAGTCAAGAGGCGAGCATTTGAACGAGCAATATCAGTGGATGACAGCAAGAAATCTATAGTTGAATCATTAGATCTAGAAGGCATGGGTAAGTTTAATAGTTGTGTTTTACATAGACATGTATGATATTAACAATTGGAAGTAGTAGGTAACAGTAGTCAATTGTGTACAAGTCCCTAGTCACAGCCAAATAGCTGTTCTCTTTGTAGAAATAACAACATCAAGTACATTGTACCAGAACAGCCATTCTTATCAACCTTCTAGACCAAGGTAGACTGAGTCAGCCGGGTCAGCTCAAGAACTAAACTCTACCTGAGAAGTGTGCATGGTCACATTCCCTCTATCATAGTATCCAACCATGAACTAAACTCTAGCTGAGAAGTTTACATGGTCACATTCCCTCTATCAGAATATCCCAATTGATTGCCCTGGGTAGATTTGGGCCCCTGGGTAGATTAGGCTGGTCCTAACAGGGTTACCCGTTTGTCGATGTGTATTTTAAAGCATTTTGATAATAAAAGTCATTATTATTGCTCTGTGCAGTGTAAATTCATCGGCAGACTGGGTTACATTGTATTGTCATTGTATTGATAACTTGACAATGTTTCTGAGATTTTGGTCATCCACTTTCCTATAATTGCAATGTCATGGTGTGCCAGTATAAGGCAAAATGAGGATGAAAATTTTCAATATACATGTAAGTACTAATTACATGGTTGTACATGCTTGTACACAAAGAAATCAACAAACTGCGTAAAAGAAGTTCCTTGACTGAATGCAAATGGCACTCCCAGTGGCCAAAGTAAACAATCTTTTGTTTATTTCCAATGACCAAAATATGTATCTTGTATGATTTGTTTTTCCCATAGCTGAAAAGACAATCAAATTGTGTATTTTTGATTTGCAGCAATAGAAGACAACTATGATGGTCCAAATATTGACAATGGAAAAGTTACCTTAGACTTTGTGAAAGGAATGATGGAAACATTCAAAAATCAAAAGAAGTTACATAGAAAGTATGCATATATGGTGAGTAAGGGGTCTACCATGTTTCAGTTATCTACTGTGTACACATTTTCATGTGAAGGCACCCCAGATTGGGGGGAAATGGTTGAACTTTTTATGATGTATGCTGGATACATAACAGTGAAAAAAAAGCAAACAACAAAATCTCTGTAAGTGAATCTCATTTCTTTTTGATACTGAAATGATTCGTTTTAGTTAAAGCTATAGTTTACATACTGGATGATTGCAACTTCTATTTTTTCTTGAGCAAAATTTCTCACATTTGAAAGTTTTGCGGCTTAGTTTATTGTGCCATTTTCAGTTTTACATTGTAATTTACTTATTGTATAGTGTTCATTCCCCCATTGTCTTGACAGATTCTTATACAAATCAAAGAAGTGTTCAGCAAGTTACCGTCACTATGTGAGATCACCGTACCAGATGATGGCAAGTTTACAGTCTGTGGGGACATCCATGGCCAATTCTATGATCTTCTTAATATATTTGAAATTAATGGTCTACCTTCACCTACAAATCCATATGTATCCTTTAATGATAACATATTGACTACAGTACATGTAGGTGTAGAATTCTACATACAACACCAAAGCATATCAACTACAGCACATGATAGGTGTAGAATTCTACATACAACACCAAGGCATGCATCTCTAATTTTTAACCTGATGATTGAATGGTAACAAGTACTGTCCTTGTGTAAAAGCTTATCATTTTATTGTTATTGTAGACATATGCAGTATAGCTCAGGAGTTGCTTTCTGATTGGGCTAGTGTCTGGGCAAGTTCAGTGCTAACACTGGGCTAGCTTTGGTAAGTTCAGTGCTAACGCTAGGCTAGCATTGGGTAAGTTCAGTTCTAACACTAGGCTAGCATTGGGTAAGTTCAGAGCTAACACTAGGACAGCATTGGCCAAGGTCAGTGTTAACACCGAAGGTTCAATTACCAGGGTAATAATATAGGGATCACATGATACTTGTTTTAGCATACCAAACTTTGCATGACCAAAACATATCATCACCCAAGTTATTTTATTCAGTAACAGTTTTCATTTATTCAATGATGTTCTGTATTCTGTGTTGTAATCAAGCCATTTCTACCATTGTATGTTGCTGTTCCTTGACCTTTGACCTACCAGCTGTTTAATGGTGACTTTGTAGATAGGGGCTCATTTTCGGTAGAATGTATTCTTACATTGTTTGCTTTTAAACTTCTATATCCAGAACATTTCCACATGTCAAGGGGTAAGTTCAAAGTTCAAAGTTTAAAGCTCACTGAAATTTTACACTTTCTATTTGACTTTGAGACAAAAGAAATATTGAAGTTTACAATGACAAGTAATGATATAAAAGACACTATCCACCAAGGAAGGTTAGGTGATGGACAAAATGTCACACCCAACACTTTTAGGCCAAAACAAGTGATCTGAACCTTTGTGAATTTATGTTGCTCAATAAAAACCGGGATGTTAAACAAGATAAAATGAGATGAACTATAACAGTACAGTTGAGATTAGGATTGAACTTTAGGAGAGAGAAAAGTTGTTTGGCAGAGCTATAGAAAAAGTAGGACCAGAACAGAAGAATAATCCCAATGTAATCCTTATGGATCCACTGATAAGATAACACTAATACGAGAACCTGGGATTGAAACCCTGGCCTTTAACTTATTGTGAAGATGTTTGTCAACCATGGTGTATTGAAAGTTCAAGATTTGAATTGCTTGTTTTCAACGTAGCTGAGAAATACTATGGACAATTATTGAATGATAAATACTTGACTTTTGACAGGAAATCATGAAAGTGAAACAATGAATCAAATGTATGGCTTCTTTGGTGAAGTCAAGGCCAAGTATACCTCACAGATGGCTGATTTGTTTACAGAAGTTTATAACTGGTTACCACTAGCACAAGTTATCAACAAGAAAGTACTAGTAAGTATACAGTTTTTATTGGTTACCATGGTTACTTGAGTATATGTAAACAGACTAGTTTTAAACTGTTTATAGCAATGATTTCACCACTTTAAATGTATGTATGTTTTCTATCTACAGGTAACCCATGGAGGGTTGTTTAGTCGTGATGATGTCACACTGGAGGAAATCAAGAAAGTAGAAAGGAACCAACAACCACCAGACTCAGGTAATGTTCACTGACTGCTGACTGGGCGCTGGTCATCAACAACATATAGTTAGATTCTCTTTGCTGTGAAAATTATAAATCCTTTGAAAAGAGTATATGTCACAGTTGATTTATCACAACAGTAACTGTAGCAATGCTCATGGATTCTCTACTCAAGAAGGTGCATGTTTCATTGAAAAATATTGTACTAATTTAGTGATGACTCAGTGAAAATCATTGTACCCATTTAGTGATGACTCGGTGAACATGGCCGTACTCATTTAGTGATGACTAATTGAAAATGGTTGTACTCATTTAGTGATGACTCATTGAAAATGGTTGTACTCATTTAGTGATGACTCTGAAAACCGTTGTACTCAATTAATGACTCAGTGAAAATTGTTGTACTCATTGAGTGATGACTCAGTGAACATGGCCGTACTCATTTAGTGATGACTCAGTGAAAATGGTTGTACTCAATTAGTGATGACTCAGTGAAAATGGTTGTACTCAATTAGTGATGACTCAGTAAAAATGACTACTCATTGAGTGATGACTCAGTGAACATGGCCGTACTCATTTAGTGATGACTCAGTGAAAATGGTTGTACTCATTGAGTAATATTTCAGTGAAAATGGTTGTAGCATGGTTCTGAACACAGTCTTAGATCTAACCATTTCATTTACCCTCCAGGAATAATGTGTGAACTATTATGGTCAGATCCTCAACCTCAGTACGGCAGAGCACCAAGCAAAAGAGGTGTTGGGGTCATGTTTGGTCCTGATGTCACCAAGAAATTTCTAGAAAGAAACAATTTAGAGTATGTTATACGAAGTCATGAAGTAAAATCAGAGGGCTATGAAGTTACACACGATGGCAAATGTATCACAGTATTTTCAGCACCCAACTATTGGTAAGGAACTTATCTCCTGTTTTACAAAGAAAGGAAGGTCTAAAAAACTAAACTTTGAGATTTTCAGACAAATTTATTCGACTGGCAAGTAGAGGTTTCTCTTTACAATGTTGGTATGCTAGACTCTAATGTTTTCAGAATTGTATAGAGACTTTGTATCATGAAAAATCATAAGCGAGGTGGTTCTATATTGAAGGAATTCTGTAGTTTGGCTGATGTTAGTCATAAAACAATCTTGGCTTGAATTGCAGTTAGAATGTGTTTACCAGTGTTACTAAAAGCCAAGACCCGACATAGGATTTTTTTATAGTTACAATATGTTGACCAGGGTTTAATACTCAAATCCAAGACCTGACACACACACACAAGTTTTGTTTTTCATTTGTTTTACAGTGATCAGATGGGTAATAAAGGTGCATTTATCACCATGGGATCTGATTTAAAACCAAATTTTACAACATATGATGCCGTGGTAAGTTCAGTTATTTGTACATTTTCCATGAGCAGTCTGTTCAGAAGTCTCCCATGGTTAGTCAATCTAGAATTTGTCAGTTGGTTGACACTGTAGATCACACTTCTATAGGAAACCGTTGGCATCATTGAACCAATGGTTAACAGCACTATCATAACCTTTCTGTAATATAGTACAAAATAAAACCATTTTTAGTTGAATTGTCACATTTCTTGAAATCTGGAATGAATTTCTACACAAATTTGTCACTTGTTTATATACAGCTTCCTTCTCTCAATAAAATTTGAATTTTTTTTTTTTTTTGCAGCCACATCCGGATGTGAGACCTATGGCCTATGCAAGCTCGTTGTTTGGCTTTATGTAATGTCATGTCCATGGAGGAAATCAAGGAAATGTCCAGCAACATACTATTTACACTGTAGTCTGTGAGATCCAATACAGATGTATAATCAGGGCCTCACACAGTGAAATGGCTGGCCATATACTGTTCACATCAAAATATGTGAGACCCAACATATGTATATCTGTGAGATCAAATACATGTATAACCTTGGCCTTATTCAAGGAAATGGTCAGCCATAATACTGTTCACACCAAAATCTGTGAGACCCAATACAAATGTATATTGTATATCTAAGATCAAATATTATCAGAGCCTCAATCAATGAAAAGTCCAGCAATGTTGTTATAACCAGGGCCTCACACAGTTAACTGGCCTGGCTAGTCATATACTGTTCACACCACAATATGTGAGACCCAATATATGCATAACCAGTGGCTCACTCGGTGAAATTTATGGCTGACCATATACTGTTGACACTAAAATCTGTGAGACCCAATACATGTATTAACAGAATATCCATGAGATCAAATACAGGTATAACAAGGGCCTCACACAGTGAAATGACTAGCCATATACTGTGTACACCGTAATCTGAGACCCAGTATATATATATCTATGAAATCAAATACAGGTATAATCAAATGTCTGGCAACATGTACTATGTATATCAGAATCTCTGAGATCCATCCAATACATGCATTTGATACCTGGGTGTCACACATGCTGTTTACAATGCTGTATTTCAGGACAAAAAAAATGTTGTATTTACAATCACCACATCACTGCATACCCTGATGAACTACCACATAACCCATAGTCTATCAAACTCTTATCTTATGTATTTACACTACGAGGGTAGTGTCTATGAATTTCAAAGCAAAGTCATGATAATACCAGTCAAAGAGACTCTGTACATGTAGTTACAATCACTAAAGCCGTGTGTGGAAGTCTACAATAAACCTTGACATGTTTTACAACACTTCATTTGTTGTGAAGGAATGCTGACATCTGGTCATGGTCTGTATTTGCAACCATAACATCACATCACTCAGTGAGCTGTATTTACTACTCTGGCTTCTCACTAATATATACGACTTGCAGCTGTATTTCCAACCATAGGATCACACCAGTCTGTGAGATCCAGAGCTGTATTTTCAACCATACGATCACACCAGTCTCTGAGATCCAGAGCTGTATTTCCAACCATACGATCACACCAGTCTCTGAGATCCAGAGCTGTATTTTCAACCATACGATCACACCAGTCTGTGAGATCCAGAACTGTATTTACATCCATGGCTTCACATAATCTCTGAGACCCACAGCTGTATTTACAATCTATGGCTTCCCACCAGTTTCTGTAGTGTTTACAATCTCTTAGACTGAGATGACGAAGAGATAATTTTGCAAACTTCTGGAATCGACTTTGGGGACTAAACAATTTCTCTTTCGCACATAATGCTGTGAGAATATACAACATCTTTGGACCAATAGAATAAAAATCCTTATATGCAGAATGTAATATCTAGATTATCTCCACTCTTTGTAATTATGCCATCCGGTAAATTTTCCTTCCAGAAACAAGGTATAAGTACTGGTTATTTGACTCCTTGATTGGCAAGGCACTTGCTCTCGAAGGTTTTGCCAAAATTTTACTTCTTGAATTGTCAGTTTGAAATAAAATGTTCAATTTTGTTGTCTTCCATTTTGAAGTCCAAGAGTAGCATAGTGTGTCATGTTGTATACACATAAAAGAATGTATACATGGTGATAACAATGTATTATGCTATGCATTTTTATTTTGGTAATTTCCTGAAGCGCAGTGGTGCATAAATAACTTCGTAGGTGTGAATTTGTGTTAAAACTTCATTTTCTTTTCTCAAGTGTGGCCATTTTTTGTCCGTAGTGTAGAGACTACTGTACAATTCAGGTTCTGTAATTTTTGGTCAGTTTTTCAGTATTGTAAATGTTTGTGAAAAGGGTAGGAAATACATGAATGTTGTATTTTGCCAACAAGGTGCAATGCCATGTTTTCAAAATGTGAAATCAGCCCCCCCCCCCCCCCATCCAACCAGTTGATTAACAACATTAGCATACTTGACAATAAACATTGTTGTGTACATTCCTTTCATAAACAATTGTTAACAGAAGCACCAACAATGACAAGTGTATTCAAGTTGACTGAAATACTAGTATATATTATTTTCTCAGTTCACATTTTTGAATAAAATGGCTCACAAGTCAAGTTTAATGTATCAATAACATTAAGGATGGATATAGACTCTCTTACAGCCCTCGGAGCTTCGCTTTACTAAAATTAAAGCTAAACGAATTATTTTGCATGTACCGATGCCAGCTAATTAACCGTACTCGAATATCCTTGTACTGTGCGCCCTCATCGACCATGATAGAGATAACCATTCGTTGATGTGTGACTGCGACGCTCCGTGTTATCGCGAAGCGGACTTCGCGAAAATATGGAGCGTCGCAGTCACACGTCAACGAACATATATCTCTATGTGGTCGATGAGGGCGCACAGTACAAGGTTGTTCGAGTACGGTGGAGTACGTTATGTAGATGGTATCGGTACATACAAAATAATTCATTTAGCGTCTATTTTAGTAAAGCGAAGTTCCGAGGACTGTGAGAGAGTCTAGGATGGATATAGCTACCCTAAGACTTGTATTCCCATGATGCAACAGTGACTGCCCAAGCAAATTCATCTCTGGCCTGGGTATACAGTTGCATTCTGGGAACAACACAGACATAGCCTTCTAGGGGTAATTATTTGTTTTTTTTCAGGATGTCAGGATTGAATTGAATTGAGTTTCAAGTTTTTACCAGTAGTTTGTTGCCTATGCAACTCATAAGTCCATAATTTAAATTTTTTTTAAAAAGTATTTTTCAGTTCTTGTATGTCATAAAAGAATTCCATTGACAAAATGTTGAGGTAATGTGATGACTGAAATAGATGGAGACAGTACATGATGAAAATTGTATTTTAATAGAATAATTTATTTTGATGATGTTTAACAGTTTTCAGACACTTTTCTTTCAGATGACAAAAGTTTGTTATTGAATAAAATGAAGAAAATTGGAGAAAAAAACCCTTTGCGTGGCGAGTAAAATTGTGTTAAAAGTCATTGAGGCATGTTTCCCTTAGTGATACTAGTGAAGAAAATTTGCCTAAACTGAACATTTCTGTTTTCACTAATAAAGTTTATTTGGCCGCATAAATAGGCCAAAGGCCTGTTATTTTTTTATTTTTTTTAAACAAAAGAATGTTTAGTTTGGCCACTAGGAGTGCTATATTCTCTAATCTTTCATGTCCTTACAAGTCTTTTGCAAAAACAGCTGCACTGGAATAGGACATTGCATTATACAGGAAAATAAAAGGAAAAGAACTTGGGGAACAGGTGAACCATGGGTAATAGGGTCAATGTTTACTCTAGTTTGAATGTTGGTTGTCATAGCTACAGTCATACTTTTATCTCTATATCATCTACAGGTTGCTTGCATGACAGCATCCACTATATCGACCAGAAGATTATCTCTGTTTTCTCTTGTCACCTGAAACAATATACAAAGAATTGATAACAAAACAATAATGACAAACTAAATATTTTGAATTTTTGATCGCAATATCAGATAGCAAAACTTCAAATGAATAATAACAGAATATGGTCCATTCTATATGAGATACTATCTTAAAATTTAAAACTATTACATTAAGTTTGAATCTAGTTTCCTCAAAAAAGTTTGCGTAGATGTAACACTAGCTGTTTTTGTTCTCAAATCATGATCACTGTACAGAGATCAAAATAATGACTTGGCAAAATACTGTAACGTTGAATACACACTGTATTTAACTACAGTGTGGGGACAACTCTGAATTTCCTAACAAGACTGCATCATTTTGTTTATTAGTTTTTCTCCAACATCAATGTGTTCTTTTTGAGTGTGATGTGGTTAGTGTTGCTGGCTTTGATATGCATTTGTTGTCCCAATTTTGACAAAATTTGTACTGTATTCTGTCAATTCTACTGTTCTTTATTAAAGTCCCATATGAATATTACATGTGTGAGTTATCATTTGGAAAATATGAAAATATATTGATCAGTAAACGTTTGTTGACTTCAGTAGCATTATATATACTCACGGTAATAACATTGACATCTGTTCTGTTCCGTATCTCTTCCACAAATGGTATTGGTCTTCCTTTGGGCATAGGTATTGTTGCCAGAACAGTACTTCCAGATTTATTGAGTAAACTTTTCACCTCATGTTTGAAACTATCACTAAACATTTCCATTTTGCCAATTTCATCTATAACATACACTGGTAGGTTGATGTTTGAACTCTGAGAATAGTGAACAGAAAACGTTAGAAATACCGCCCTCTAGTGGTGAAAACTGAAAATATCAAGAATCTGTATCAGTATGTTTTTCATGTGATCTGGACATAGAAATGTTCTGGTCAAATTGCATGTGGCATTTACAAAAAAAATCGCTGAACTACAAAATTTTAATAAAACTGCTATGTGGTAGTCCATTCACAAATTAGTTACCTGGAGGCTGCCTTATAAAAAGCATGGATTCATGTACACATGAGTGACATTTTCCAATTCAATACTAAGCTGAAATACATATATTCTAAACTATACTTGTTAGTATTCTGCTTATTACTCTCTATAAAACATACGACTAAATCTAAAATCTTGAGTCAGAATTTGACATAGTTTCAGTTTCTTGTAGACATAAATGTTAAGAAGCGATGGCCTCGAAGTAATAAAAAGATATGTGACTTGTATTGCGATCTGTATGAGTCATAGTGTGTCATGCTGACATAATTAAAATAATGTAATTACCAAGTACATGTATGGCATCCCTACTATCTTATCAGACATCCAAACGTCAGTATTTTCTATAACCCAATTTGTTGGATGATCAACATCTTATTTTCGTTTCTAATCCTGGTCTATTACTCATAGCGGTATCGAAAATCAAGAAGACGTGCATTGAGTTACAATCATTTTACTTTATCCCTACCTTTGTACGTAGTACTGGGAGAGCAACTTCTTCAAATGATAATAAATCTACAATATATTGGCCTACTCGATATTCACGTCTTCTGCCTCCATAATCCCCCTTTTCCTGGCTAGTATGAGAGATGATAAGGAAAGTGTAGATGATGAGTGTCATGTCATTGATAAAAGTCCACTTTTGGTGCCAATCTAGGTGAACATTCCTGTCTTGTTTAAACTGAATTACTACTGACATTATAAAGGTTCTGTCCTTTTAATTTACAAGTATTTTAATCTGGCCAAAATGATAGCATTTTCATTAATCTTTAGTCTTGTTATCACCAGTATTAAAAACTGTCTAAAAAAATTTATCTTCCTGGAGTCCATGAAAGTAACATTATTCTGTTGGCTATGATGAATGATTTAGTTTCTCATTACTAGACAGGAGTAACGTTTAGTGCTTGTGTTACACTGAAATGTGGTATCAGCAAATACTTGCATGAAAGTTGATATTGAACATTTCCCATTAATGAATGTATTTTGGATACGGTATTACTTCCCAAATTTTATTTTCAACCCTTGTCTTCAAACTTGCATGCTAACATAAACATTGCAGACATACAGTCATGACACATTCCACAGTAAAGAATTTATTTCCTATAAAAAAAAATCTCTCCTGGTGAGATGACATAGATAATTTTGTGTGCATATTACATTCATTTTCCCATGCCACTCACAGACACATACCTGACCGTGGCCAGTGTCCCCTTTTTACCATCTAAGGTGATGACATCAAAGCCAACTCTTTTACCATGTTGACCTCTTACTTCCTCAGTGTAAAATCCTTGTACGTTAATTGAATCGGATGTCAACTTTTCAACTGTTTTTCTAATGAGTGTTGTCTTACCAATACCTGTATTGAAAATCAAAAGATAAGAAAATAAAACCGAACTTACTCATATTTGCTATAAACTCTAATGATCTTGTCAACCCAACCTAGGTGTTTGTGTGTGTGTGTGTGTGTGTGTGTGTGTGATGAACTCATTTCTAGTTTAAACCTTGAGATTTCAATTTTGATCTACAATCGTGAGTGATGACAAAAGTTACATCAGGACTTAATTGTCCTGACACTTTGGGTAAGTTGAACTATTTCAAACTATCCAAGCAATACTAAGACCATGTTAAATCTTTGGACTAAATCAAGACTATACTTGATATTACTGATGTACTTTAATTTGTTTACTTTCCATAATATTCTTGGTGACACAATATCCCACATTAAACTGCAGAATTTCTAGAAAGAAATTTGCCAAGTTTTATAAGTCCCCCAGCTACCATAAGATGAAATGTCTTCAGAGGATTCAATCATTTTCAAAGTCTTTTGTTTCTATTTCTACAAAGTTCTTTCCTTCACAGGCACAAGGTATCTATGCAAAAACATTCACACTGTCACATATAACACTTTGGCAGTACACATAGTAACACTTTGGCAGTACAATTAGCAACACTTTGGCAGTACACATAGCAACACTTCGGCAGTACACATACCAACACTTTGGCAGTACACATAGAAACACTTTGGCAGTATAATTAGCAACACTTTGGCAGTACACATAGCAACACTTTGGCAGTACAATTAGCATCACTTTGGCAGTACACATAGCAACACTTTGGCAGTACAATTAGCAACACTTTGGCAGTACACATAGCAACACTTCGGCAGTACACATACCAACACTTTGGCAGTACACATAGAAACACTTTGGCAGTACAATTAGCAACACTTTGGCAGGACACAGAGTAACACTTTGGCAGTACAATTAGCAACACTTTGGCAGAACATGCAGTTGGCAGTACAAGTACCAAAACATCCAATGTTGAGATTAGCATTGGCCAGTTTAAATATGTACATCAAATATACTCTGATTTCTATGTGCAGCAATAAATCTCATACGGAATCCAGAAAAATGTTGAAATCTCTAGATCTACATATTATGTCATTTATACATTTAGAATACTATAATGTATGAAATATAAAGATTATTCGAAATGTATGTTATTGGTATATTTTAGCAAAATTTGGCATGTTATTTAATTGTCATCACTGTTACTACATACATGTGAGATTTAAGTATTACTTTCTTCTCAGTGTACGGCTGTCATAGTAAGTGTTATCATCGCAGTCACCTAGCTGTTGGCTGTTTCTTACACTGTAAATAACTAACATAAATTTAGCATTTACACTCAATTTTAGACATATTCCTATAAACTTCAATTTTAATACAGACATAAATTATACATGTATAGTGAACAGACTTGTTTTCATAACTATATCTCTAGGTATGGATATAGCTATAGATATAGTACCACCACAAATCTCTATGGTATAGATATTAACATATACGTACAGATCTACTGGGGAACTATAGATTAGTGGTGCTTGCAGACGGAATAAGTTGGGACTTAATACTGACTTTCCCACTTTAATACAAAGGAAGGGACAATGTCAGAATTGAGGCTCATTACAACTTATTGTAACGTACTTCGTCTGCAAGCAAGACTTGGCTGGTGAAGATTTAAGATAAATTTCAAATGAATAATTTAACATTGTATGTAGGAGCCAATAAAGACATATAACATAGTTTTGCTAACTATTGGTATACTAAAAAAAAACACAAATGATTGTGGTTCTTGTCTGCACATTCATTTGTACATACTTAATACTTTGAAAACATAAACATAAAAATATACAAATGAGAAGATATGCATTCAGTCAAAACTTTACAAGTTTTGTTCAAATTTGTTGTTCTTTCATGTTTATTTATTCTATCAAATCTCAACAAATATAAAATATATACCTGGGGGTCCTGTTAAAAGGATATGCCTAATGGGTCCTACAGCAGTTGCCATGACTACACAAACAGTGCTAGTGATGGTGCAAGTGATGACTACATCCACCACATAATCTCATCTCCGCATCCTGTGTTTAAGGACAGGCAGATGCATTCTGGGATATCTGGCAATCACTGACCATGCGCAGAACGATTTTCAGGGAATCCGGAAGTAGACGGCCCAAAGTCAATAATGAATGTTGTCTTGTAAATATTGTCGAGTTTTCAACCTGTTTAATGGAATTTTAGGAATTTAAGCTATTTTCTATTATCTTAGTATCGCTGAGAATATCAAGTATGGGAAATTCTATAAAACCACACATAGATAGAGCGGAAAAGACCGGAGTTTGTCAACTTTGCGGGAGTGGTCTTTCCGAGGTAGGGCATATTTTTGTTTTCTGCAGATTTGTTGACATGACATATATTTGATGTTCCGTAAGCTTTAGCGGATATCCATTTGTGAATTCCATCTCGTAATTGACAAAAAATGTCCAATGCATCCATTAAAATGTTAAAGAGTGGAAGAATTTCCTCAAATGTCAGTGCAACATCAGTCCCCCAACGACAATACCTTGACCTACTTTTAATATTATTATTTGGACTCAGATCGTTTTATTTAACATTACAGCTTTTGACTCGTTTTATTTAACATTACAAGTTTTGACTCGTAGAGATATTCTTTAAAAATGTAATTGCTTAGTGTGAGCATTCCTGAAATTTGAAAGAGAGAGATGGAGAGCAACAAACAACAACAGTTTGCATACAGAGTGCCGTTACTTGTACGTACAAATTATTGAAAAGGGCGCCCTCAATAAACAAAGATTTTTTACTGTGACAAATTTTTCGTAAATTAGTGTTAGGCTGGTTACAAAGTGGTGTACAATGTATTGGCTATCTTACCAAGCAGCTTGCTCTAAAATTTAAACTGAACTTGTAACACAATATGTGACTTACAGTGCTTGAAATTAACTTTTTTCTTTTGGTTGTCCCAGCTACCAATTTCAGAAATTGGTAGTCCAAGGATGGTGACCGATGGTCCCATGTTCAAAACAGAGTTCCTCTATTGGAAATATATTTGTTATTAGAATACTTTTAAATCTGCCACCCTTTAAATCATCACATAATCAGTGGTAGCCAGAGTGGGCTATCAGCTGCAAATTATGGTAGCCCCATGACAAGAATTGGTAGTGTGTAGACACAGGACTACTGTTGATTTCGAGCCCCAACTTAGTACCATAGATCATTCTTGTTTTATTTGCTGTATAGAACATGAACACACATGTTGAATTCAGCTAGCTGCATTGTATATGTCATTTCAATATATAACTACAGTGGGAAACCTAGAAGAATTAGTTAATGAATTAGTTCAGAATAAATGGAAGTATTTATAAATATATTTGGTGAGCTCTACACACAAAATGTTACACAATATTGACATTATTTGCATTTCAGCATTACTGATTAATTGTAATTTACCATTCTGAAAACTTACATTTAGAAAGGGAAAAATCAAATGAGAATGTCATTAAATTTATACTGTGTAATATTTCCTTTGTATATGTTTAGGTTTATAGACTTGTACAGAGTTCCAAACATTATATACTATATTAGTCTGATGCAACATGTTAAAGGTTGTAAAGTGTCATCACTAGGGGCAGTATTCTGAAGTAGATATTATATTTGATTTTGATGTGTAGCCTAGAATTATTCAATACTTTTAAAGTTCAAGGCTAAATGTTGGTGACATTCTCTATTTTGGTTTTTAATTTTTCAATGCCTGAAAGGTTTTTACACACATTTTGGAGACTGATTCTTGTACCACCAACCCATTAGCATCCACAGCAAAATAGTTTAGCCCTTATGAGGTTTTAACTTGTGAAACCTTCACAGTGGGTAAATAAAACATGTACAGCAGTTCTTTGAAACTTGAACAAGGACAGTATTCTTGAAAATTCCAAATTGAATCCATTATGATTTTCTATATCTGGAAGTATACAAATGTGTAGTGTAGTGTAGTTGACAGTTCACATCTGTCAATGAGATGAACTAACCGGATAGGCTTGATTTATACTATGGAGGTTTTATAAGGTGCCATTTCGTATGTGTGTTTTGTAAACACATTGAATGATAGATGGCCCTGTAGGGCTACAAAATCTCTGTAAGCATAGAATTATTACCCATGATGACGTAAACTTAGTGAAATGACAGAAAACATTTGTTCAACAAATGTGTGCCAAGGTATCATGACGTGGTATGCAACATACATATAGATGATAATCTAAGTACTTTGCTTGGCCTTAGTGACTTAAAGTCCATAGTTGATTGAGACCCCCAGAGGGGATGGGGTATGTGTATATTATTTTGTCCCCCTTTTGGGCTAATGTAGACTTTTACCTCTTTCTTTTTAAGCAATGTAAAGGTGTGAATCCCTCTTTGAATGCATGTATGACCTTTGACCCCCTATTTTGGACAATGGCGTTTCTAAGTCACTGATTTTCTAGTCTAGTTCCTTTATGGTATATCATTATGATTTTACACCTCAGTTAGAGACCATGTTGGCATTCAGACTACCGATTTTCAAATTTTGGAAAACCTTCACAGCGGGTAAATAAAACATGGTGCATCAGTCCAAATTGAATCCATTATGATTTTCTATATCTGGAAGTATACAAATGGTTTTTTTTTCCCCAAAAATGTTTAATTTTTGTAATGTTTGTGCTTGCAATTTGAATCTGCAAGGTTACAAGTGTACACATTAGTTAGCCAAGTACACCCTCCTCCTGGGTTAGAACCATGAATTTACAAAGCGGATATATTTACTTATGCAACACTCTCTTTGACCATATTGTCTGCTTTTGTGTTTGCTTGTTTTTTCTAGTTTCCACCTGACTTGATGAGACTAACCAAAAATTTAAGAACATTGGATCTGTCAGACAACAAAATTCAGGTCTTGCCAAAGAGCATTGCTGAATTTTCAATGTTGAAGAGTTTACTTATGAACAGCAATAGATTAGGTAAGCTGACTATCTCATTTTATATGGTTGAAACAGGGAATTATACCATCTACATGTTATGTTTTGCGGTTATTATTATTAGACTTTATTTAAACTCAATAAAAAACTCCTGCTGAGGGGAGCCAAAGGCTCTTCTCACACAGTGTTGAGATAGATAAAATCTTGAGATAGATAATATCTTCTTTGGTGTGTTTGTGTGTGGAGGGGGGTGGTTGTGGTGGGAGGGGGAGGGAGTATAAAACAGGGACGATTTATGGCTAGGTGATACAGAATAATGTTACATTATGTTAGAGGGTCTGACCCTAGTCCAATCACTCCCTGACACCCAAGCTTGAATACATATATTTTTATTTTACAGTCACACCACTTTTTCATATTCTTGACACTATTTTAACAAGCCTTCTGTTTAACTGTGTTGTTGTTGATGTCAAAATAGCTTGTTGTTAGGTGTGCCAACCCAAACCTGACCCTAACCCAATTCTTCTGCTTGAATACAAAAATGTGTCTCATACAATCAGCCCCTCCCAGTTCTACTACATTCCTGCCCCAGCATTTTTTTAAAAATTACTTAAAGTGGCCATATGGATAAGAATTGGGTATTTATTTTGGCTTTTTGATTTATAAAACAATTTTATCATTATGGCTTCCTACTTGAACAATCAATGTGAAACAACATATACCAAGTTCTTGTTTGTAACTCAATAAATGGCAAAAGACTGATGTGTGTAAAATGTTTGTTACAATAACACACTTTTATTTATTTTTTTTTAGCTTTTTGCAATGTATTGAGTTACAAACATGTTTGTTTTTTCAGATTGATTTTTCAATTAGGAAACCATGATAAAATTGTTTTATAAATTAAAAATCCAAACTAAATACCCAATCCTCATCCATATGGCCACTTTAACAAGTTGAACTTTAATACTAGTTGATTTTTGTATAACAAGATAATTTCACATGTATAGAAATGCAGAAATTCCAGCTTTCTTTTCCCATTACATGCATTCATAACAAAATGTTCTTTGAAGTAATTTTATGAAAAATCTAACTATTTTAAAGGAAGGTCAAAGGTCAGATTGGAATTTCCTGTAATTAGAATAATTTTCAAGAATTTATAAAAACTATTTAGCTGTATAGACTTATACATAAATGGAAATGATTTGTTTACAAATGTATAGATGCCTGGTAACCATGCCTCAGATGTTGTCATTCAGAACAACATTATTGAAGAAAAGAGACATTGGTATTGACAGGGTAGTTTTTCAAAAGTTCTGTAGAAATTCAGTGAAGAATAACTCAATATGATGTTCTGGAACCCCACTGTTTCTCATTCTGAGAATCTTAAAATATTTTTTAAATGCTCCACACTGATCATACCTTCAAACGTTTCTTTATTGCATCAGTGTCTATGAATGAATGAATTAAGTTGGATTTACTATGAAACTAGATCACAAACTCTGTGTTCTATTTTTTTCTCATCTCTATTAACAATACTTTGTTAAAAAAAGAAAGAACTCTGGTGTTTTGCTTGGTGATTCATTAAAATAAATGGAAAAGTAAAATGGTTAATTATCTTCTGATTGTGAAATGCCATGCCATGCCATGCCATGCCAGCCAATGTTTGCTGTACATCACACTCTTCTAGCGTGATGGAAAATTCACCTTTATTTCATGAATGCATACCTCAGGACATTCAGGGCACATGCACTGAGCGTGATACACATACAATGAGTTGAGACTTTGTCAATTAGTATCTTATATAATGCAGGATTTTGGAACTGAGATGCTATTGTTTCAGTTGTTCACTTGTCTTTACGTTTCGACAGCGCAAATCGAACTTTCGGCTCACTAAAATAGACACTAACAAATGAAAAACTTAGATTGTTGTGACATGTTGATGTCAGCTATTGGATGGACTTTGGTACTCACATCAGGGTGATATTTCTGGTGACTTCCATGATCATGTGCCAGTATACATTTTAATGGACTTCTAATTTTACACTATCTTGATTATAGGGTAATTACTTCCACACAACTACAAGACACTACTATCACCCACTTGTGTAATTTTCCATATCAAAATTTTTTTATTTTTTTAATTTTTTTTCTTACTTATAGTTAACTGAAAACTCGATTTCCAAAGTAGTATGTGGATTAGTGTATACAACTGAATGACAGCTAACATTATTAGGTTGAACATTGTGACAGTTATCAGCATTTTTAGAGTATGACTAAAAATCTGTCTCACCATCATCATTGAAGTAGACTCTTGTCACCTTGAATTCAATAACAGGTGGGGCAGACTTCTTAGTAAACTAATTTCATAAGAATACCAATAAATGAATTTTGTCCCAAGGACAGTCATTCACAGGGATGTACCTAAACAAACGCTTCGTTTGAAAGACTTATTCCTAACACTTTTAAAAATATAATGAGTGTCCTTGAGAAGTACTACATTAGTCATATAAAAAACAACAGGAAAATTTCAGTAAGGCTGAAATATAGGGAGATATCCAGAACTCTGGCATGGTGCATTCCTTTAGAATCATCTGATTTGACTACAGGATTGTGGAAGTGCAATTAAGTACACATTTATAGCAAAGTGATCGTAACCATAAAGTAAGAGCAAACATGCATCTTATAGCATTCATGAACATTTCAATTTCAATAACAGAAGGGAAAATTTAAACATATAGCGGCTCAGACCTGGCAAGTTATGTCCACTCTGAGTTGACACTAATCTTCACCAACATAAAAAAATCAAATATGAGCAGTTAGGATGGGTGGGTTAAAACCCTAATCCTGCCACAGCCATTATCTTTTACATGAACTTGACCTGAAGAGAGTTAATTTGGGTCAGGCACATTAATAGGGTACTTTAGAGTTGACATAGCTTTTATGTCTGACACAAAGTTCCATTTGATTAAGGATGTTTATAATAAGTGTATTTAGTTTCCTAGACAAGGAGAGTTTCCAATGTCAAGTTCAGGGTTACTGCTAAATGATTGGAACAAATGAAGGCTATGTTGATATTGGATGATTTTGGTCTGTGATTTTATATCAATACTGAGTCAAGTACAAAATACGATGTGAATGTGACCCAAAATCCAGTTATTAGTTTTACGACTTATGGCACCTTTAGAGTGAAACTCACATTTGTAGTAACTATATTCTCATTTCAGAGTAATACAGTACCTAATGAAGTTCAATACTTTAACATTTTGTTGTTTTTGTATTAGGATAAGGTGATTTGTATGGTACCCATTGAATAGAAATTGGCAAAATTTCTCTATTGATAATGTTATGTATATCATCCCAAACTATTGAATCCTATAAACAACCATCATTGTCTTGTAATTGTTTATCTTGAATGCATTTTTTTTTTTTCAGCCGGACTGCCAGTGGAGTTTGGTAATTTGTCAAAGCTTGAGACTGCATCATTCAACCACAACAGAATAACAACTTTGCCAGCAACCTTCGGATCACTCAGATCTCTAAAGCGTATTTCATTGTGTGCTAATGGAATCAAAAAGTTTCCCTTAGAACTTTGCTCGTTGAAAAACCTGGATGTGGTTGATTTATCTCAGAACAAGATGACAGCTCTGCCAGATGAACTAGCACAACTACAAGCTATTGAACTTAATGTTAATCAGAACCAGGTAGGCATGTTTTCAAATTCGGTCTATTCAAATCATGACATGGTATAGCATTTCATTTTGTCTTTTCCCACATTTGCCAAACACCCCCCAAAAAAGTAATCCAATGTGATACATGTGTATATGAGTGTATGAGTTACTATGGCAACATTTGATGTTAGGGTCCTGGATTGTCATCATGTTAACATTTGCGTACTTGCAGAAATATTGATTTTCAGTTTGATAAGTGATAATTCCCATCACTTACAAATCTATTTCATGATGATGTTATATACTTATATGTTCTTTGTAGAGTTGAATTTTTGTCAATACCATCCAAAATAATTAACATTTAGTATCTACAACATTCCTTATCAAGCAATATCACATTAAGTCATTTACTATCTTTTCTCATACAGAAAAGCTTACTGTTAGTATTAGATGTGGTTTGTTGTATCATTTTCTGGTGTCATGCACTAGCTATCAAATGACATAGATGAACCAACAAATGAGCCAAGGACATGGACAGCAGGAGGTGTGGCCTTGTCCTTCTGACTTTTTCAATGATATCAGGTTATGTTTTTATAAACATAGCCCGGTAGTACTTTATATAGCTCGTTGCATTGCTACTGCCTCTTTGGAAGATCAACCTTTAAGTATATCACCCTGGTATACCCTGCACAAACTAAGTTGTATGCTAGCTACTGAATGACCTCATATATTATACCATGCCCAAGCGAAGTTGTATGCATTTGAACAGAAAATACAGGATTATGTATTTGAACAGAAAATATATGGTTGTTTACATCACAACAATGCTTGCCTACGTCATTGATTCTGTGGTGCTAGAAATATTATTATTATTACTATTATTATTAAAACTTTATTTTGGGAAAGAAAAAGAATGTAACAACGCTCAAAACATCCCATAACTTAAAACCGACCAACTGAAAAAACGATAACAAATACACACAAAAACAGAATTCAAAAAACAACAGAACTCAGAAAAAGACAAACTGACAAATACACACATGAACAAGTTATAAGCATTTAAAAATAGAACAAATCTCTATAATTTAAAATTCCTTGAGCAGAACCAAAAAATTCAGAATCACAGTTATATTCCAACTATTTTTCTTAAATTAAACTTGTACTGGTATATTCATACTGATATTATTCTCCAATATTTTTCTTCATTCAGCCAGAAAATACCCATGACAAAGTTTTTGCCACTACTCGTCTTTCAACTCATAGTAACAAGGCCCCTTAGGTCACTCATATTTTCCATGGTGAATTAAGACAAATATTGGAGAATACTATCTTAATTCTATTTATGACTATAAGTTCAATCTTCCATGCTTCTAGATTTACCATACTGCCATACTTTGATCTAACATGCTGTCCCTATGCAATGAATGTTAGAGTTTCCACTCTGTTGGAGGTCTTCCCCAAGGAATTGCCATTTTGATCAAAAAGGTCTCTGATACATACATAAATATCCAAGGTGATTCAAAATGTGTATTAACTGAAATAATTTAATTATGCATACGCATGGGTTAGAGAGAGAGTGTTTTCTTACATATTTAAATAAATCTATAAATGTATGCATGTACATACATACATAAATGTCTAACTGTAGAAGGTGAGTTATTCCTTTTTCCCATTCTCATCACGTTTGCCACCATTTTTCAATAAAGGACGAATTTGAAAGAAATCTAGAACAACTCTAAGACTCTCTGTTTATTGGGAAAAAAAGGACATCACACCTCTTTCTGCAGAATGTTAAACTGTACCCACACATCATAAATACATTATCAGACATTTGGTTTCCATAGAAACAATAAAACAAGAACAGATTCTGAGTGGGCGTGCAATCAGTTTGAATGAAATACTTAAGTGTGTTGGAAAGAATGTATAATATATCAATATGCTAGTGCTCTTAATATTTCAACGAAACTTAATTAATGTTATTATAAATTGGAGGTAATAACGTTAATGATTTAGTCACGCATTAGCTTATTTATAAAAGTGTGGCAATAATTCACTCAGCTGTTGATTAATCATAGCAGTCAAAGTGAAAGCACTGTCTGTCAAAAGTTAAAAGTCTGGAAGATGCTGATAAAGTCGAATTACAAAAAGCAATTACGTTCACAATCCACAAATGTTACATGGAGTAGGCGTCATACAAATTGGAAAAAATGAAAGTAATTTTGAGGAAGAAATACAGCTCATCTGAGAATTTTGTCTTTAAGTGAGCTAGAGAATGTATCTGAATAACAGGCATTTGAAAGGAAAATGCATTATTTGTCACAAGTTTCATGTTGAATTGATTCTAAAGCAACAAGTTTGTAAATTGAATTTCAGAGATCAAAAGTAATAATAATGGTAGTCTTTATTTGTCCAAATAAATTCGAAAATTTGTTGAATGGTTGCCACAGAGAAGCACGCTTTTGCCCTAGTGTTGAAGAAGCAGGAGGAAACCAGAGTACCCGGGGAAAACCTGCATTGTTCGGCAGGGTCAAACTGAGCATCACCCTTCTTACATACAGACCTGGTTAAATTTTAAATCAAACCCAGCCGACACCTGGCGGGTTCGAATCCAGACTGCAGAGGTAAGAGGTGTACGAGCTAACTTCCCAGGCCACTGACAACCATTGAAAGTGATCAAATATTTGATAGTATCTTTTTTCCATTAATGCTACTGATTCTAAGAGGATTTATTGAAGTCATAAAAGTTTATTGTCATTTAATTAGAATGAATTTAATGTCATCTTGAGTAGCATTGCCATGGACACTCAGTGTCCTCCCTAGAATATTTTCACAAGAGAACAGTTACAATTTGAAACCAGGAAGGGAGAATCTTGAATCTACCTTCAGTTTTGATGGTACCTTTTTTTGCACGAAATAGCAGCTTTGGAATATGGTTTATATTTCAGGGTAGTATAATTGAACGACATCAGAAAATAGGACACTTGATATTTATAATCACATGATATAATTATTAAGGTTATCATTCACAACAAAATGAGCTCTTGAAAGATATTTCTTATATTAAGAAATCTTAATTTTTTTTTCATATTTCATTCATCAATGTCCGTATAAGTAAATAGATTATGAAATGTTAACAGGTATTCCATCAATTATTTTCGTGATTAAAGTATACAGGTATTCTGAACATTAGTACTCATGAAGTAATTACATTTACGGTAGGATATTGTTTCTTAGATATAATAAATGAATGTCTGTGTTTCTTCCTACACACTGTGTTGTTATGGCTTCTGTGTTTATTTGATGAGGACTGCATGTAACCATAATTGTTTTCATTTGACACTGACCTCACCCAATAGTTTAAATATCAAATATCGCAACTGTATGGGTTTGCTCAAAGAGAACAGTTATCTGAAAATGTCAAAGTGTGAAATGTGTAATTTTCAGCCAACTGCACATGAATAGAGCCCTAGAAAGAAGGGCAGGGGTAATGTGGATAAGATTACTGCAGTAAAACAAGGCTACATGTGTTGAATGCAAATAGAGACAACACTTTCAGATGTGGGAGTGGTAGAGCACAATGTGGGAAAGTAAGAAAGTATGTCAGTGATGCAGACAGTTTTACGTAGACATTTGTTGATGTTGGGTCCACCCTGGGAAGAAAACAAGTGTGTCATATTGACTTACATTCCATTCATTTCACTTGGGATACTTTTACTGATTTCAATAGATGTTTTTAAGTGTGTACTGTAAATCGTAGAAAAGCGTGATAATCTTCTCACTTAAGTCTTATTAAATAATTAGTTTGTGCATACTGTGGTATTTGGGATGAGAGTGTATGTAGAATAGAGAGAGAGCTACCAAAAGCTCCAGCTCTCGGATACATTCTACAGGTATATAATGTATGTTTAACAAAATTTGTATTGCTTTCATCTTTCCATCACCTTGCCCTATATTAGCACCAGCTTTGTCCTAGATTCGATACTGTTTTGTCCCAGATTTGATGCAGCTTTGTCCCAGATTACTGTTTTTTCCCAGGTTTGGTGCAGTGTTGTGCCAGATTTGATACAGTTTTGTGCAATTTTGTCTTTCATGTGATAATATACAGCATACTGTGAAGTCAAGATATGTCAGCAAAGAAAAGGGATGTGAAACAAAGTTACTGATAAATGATAATTTTGTCTATAAAAATGTAAACCAATAAAATATTACTCATCAGGCAATTACAGTAACTGCATGGTTTCTGTATTCAAATATTTTGTTGTATATGGTATGTTCTTCTATTGGCTTGAAGTTGTACAATTTGTAGAAATTATTGCAGAGTATGATCAGTGTGGTGTCCTCTTTACATTGCCCCAAGCAGTGAAAAATTTGTTATTTGTGTATCCTGCTTAACTGTTAGGAGAATATACTGTTAGTATTACACAAAATAGTAAAGTTACCTACTGTGTATGACTAAGAAGGGTCTAGAAGGATTACATGTCTAAGACTTCCATCATACACCCTCCGGCTAAAAGACTCTGCCTAGACGAACTCATCAAAGTGGCAAGCATAATGACCTATTTACAATAAAACACCTCAGTAATTCCAACTTGAATAAAAACAGGAAAAGCATTGTTTGTGGAGAACAAAGTTTGCCGATTGTTTTACAGAATGATGAGCTTTACAAGTACCAGGTGATTGGCATCAAGGCAGCGGAACCGACAAACAGCCTTAAGACGACTCCAGGGGAATGAACACAAATGCATTGTTTGAAGTCCATTTGATTACTTGAATTAGGAGTAAGAGTTCAATAAAATATGAAATATGTCGGTGAAAGTACAAAGATGTCATTGTGTAAATCCATTTCACAAAAGACTTTGGTTTTTTCTTACTATTGAGTTGGTTTCACCTGATGAGAGTGCTTCATTAATACTTGTCAAAGCTTCATTCTGTTGTTCACCACTTCCGGCAGACAATACTCTTGTTCAACTGTTTTCTTTTGTCGATTCTATACTAGATTAGTATAAAGAATTCTATTATATGAATATGTCTGATTTGAAAAAAAACAGTGTCTCTTTATAAACTACTTCAGGCAGCTTAATGCACCTGTGTGTTCCCATCAGAACTTCCGACTTCTTTATAACAATCGTGTTCTGTTATTTTTCATTTCTCGATCAATGTGACATTGATAAGGTTCTGCTTAACCACTCTGTTAAGAATAAGAGCCGTTGTGTTTCCGCAATATTTCACCTGTTTTATTGATGTTGTTTTTTCTCTGATGCATGTTATTTTGAGCTGTGATGACAGACAACGACATAACTCTTTTCACACTTGTTGGCAGAGTGTATACTGGTTGATGAAAACCATGCCTCACTTGTCCTTGGTGACAAACTCATCTATTTATAAAACTTTTTACAAACTCTTGTGTATATGTGTGTGATTAACATCTGGTCCACAGATCCGGTAATAGTAGATTTATTTTGTGTTGTTAATTTTCACATACAATGGAACTTGCACGTCATAAGACTGTATTTATTAGTAAACGTTCTCCTAAAAAGACATATTAAACATGAAGTGATGGGTATGATTCTTGTTATGGATGCCAAAATAGATTTTGACTTGAATTGATGGATGTTGACATGAGCCAGACTTCAGTATTAGGCATGACTGCTTCAATTGTAAGATAAACAGTTTCAAATCTGGTATGTTTTCACACCTTGGATAGCAAGGTTGCCTGGTGACAGTTAGAAGATAACTCCATTAAGTTAGCCTTGAAAGGTGTATCTTATGAGAGACCCTCACTTTTCAAAGTCAAATATGTGGTTGGAGACCCAGTCCTTGATATTGTCAATTCATCATGATACAGCAGGAGATGAATTTTCATTGTAACTTCTCATGTATCTTAGTCTAACCATATGCTAGGTTGTCACATTTTAACCAAGTGAATTTTCTATTGAGTTCCATTTGTCTTACAGACTGCCACTTTATATGTTTGGTAGTCCTTTGTTAAATAGTTGACTATACTAGACTACTGCTAATTTCAAAGCCTGAATAGTTATCAAGTTGTCCATAGTGATACTATGTTCCATGCATCTATAAGGGAAAATGGAATGTGTTGATCATTGAACATTTAACATTTTCTTACTTCCTGTAGTGTCCTTTGTATTATAAAAAATATTCAAAAGCTCTGAACTATAATAAAGTAAAAATTAAAAATATCATGATACCAGGATTTATGCTCCCCCCCCCCCTGTATTGAAACAATTGGATCTGCTAATTTTACAACTATATGCACATACCATACTAACAACATTCTAAATATCTTGTTAGCAAAACTAATTAATTTCAATAATCTTTCCTGATCAAGACAGGAAAGGCTTCTGAATGAACTCAGCCTGTTTACTGCGCTGTCCAGATACATCGTTAGCCCGCATAACGAGGGCTAGGAGGTATGACCAGCTAATGATATATCTCAACAGCACATTAACAGGCTAGAATAAACTTGTACAATAACATTATACTTCTATGTATTTTTGACAGATTTCAAATATATCTGAATCAGTGGCAAGCTGCCCTAGACTTAAAGTGCTACGGATGGAAGAAAATTGTCTACAGGTGGATTCTATTCCAAGTAAACTGCTGATAGAGTCTCATGTATCTCTGCTATCATTGGATGGGAATCTGTTTGAAATGAAACAATTTCATCAGTTGCCAGGATATGATAAGGTAAGCATAAGAATGTTGATGCAATGTGTCAAGTATTTTTGTTTATAAGAAGTAGGTCTTGTTTTCACTTTGAGATCTTTAGCGGAAGTATGCAGACTGGTTGCAGATATGAACACCATGTGTAGTCTGGGATCAGTTACAGTTCTTCTTGCTGCTTGAATTATGTTCTAAACTATTTTGATAAAAATTTAACATATTTGTCTGAAACAGATATAGATAAATGACCACATCTTGCATGTTTGACTGACACATTTTTCCTGTCAAGGATATAAGTCGACCACTTGTTTCCACTAGTTCGTGATACTTAAGGTGTTTGCAAGTTTTCAGATGTTTGTGTTTTATTCAGTACATGTGTGTTACAGTTACCACTATACCACTCCGTAATAAATCATGTTTTTATCACAAAATACTCTACCTGTTCAGAATGCAAATTGAAAGACAAAATCCCTACAGTATCCTTTCAATTGCATATACCAAACCAAGTCACTTTGTACATCACATAGAAGCCTAAAAAAAGACAAAAGTAGTATGACTTTATCCACTGATATATATTCAGAAAGTGCATTGACCTATTTAGCCAATAAATTAGGTCAAATCAACTATACACCTTCCTCTTTGATATCTTATCTGTTGTTATGGTGATCTTAGAATAAAAATGTCAAAAATGTACATGTGTTAAACTTGTAACCTTGTTACACATATCAATGTTACCAGGACCAATATTAACGGGATGAGTCTAGTGCTAAAATCTCAAGAGCTTTCAAGATGATTTGATACCACGGCCAGATAGATGTAGACTATAAAAGGGACATGCACCAAGTTGAGATGCTGTGTTGATCTAAATGTTAAAAACTTATACAAATATCATGCTCATCTCGTACCATATTTATGTTGATTTTGAAATGAGTAACAAATCTATATATAGCACCAACAGGTTTATTAAATTTCTCATGATTTGCATAACAAAATTACGGTTTTTATACCTGACTGCTATGTTATGCTACACTATGCTACGGATGTCATGGCAATATCTCAGTTAGCATAGTCTACCTGTAGACTTGAAGGACAATGCTACTACACTATTTCTGCTCTCCTAACTGACGTTTTGATTTTTTGAAAGTACACTCTTGTCCTTCCAAGACAAATATGATTCTTCAGTTATGCTGGTCTCGAATGGAATTCAACCATAGGACGTGATTGGTCAGATATATAATTAGACAAATTCAAATTGCACAATCTGGTCACATGATGAATCCATAATTGGGTGTCGTCATGAGAGTTTTTACAAGCAAGTATAAGGAAATGTGACTGGTCGGCTCACGTACGTCAGAGATACTATTCAAATTTACGCCAATGTTTTGCACATGTTATGTGTGTGGCATGGTGTGGCTTAATACTAGCATTTTTAAAGTATCATAGTAGACTTGGAAGGATGAGTGAAAGTTCAAAAAATCAAAATGTCAGTTAGGATAGGGGAAATAGTGTAGTAGCGTTAGTCTGTCAAGTCTACATACAGGTAGGCTACAGTTAGCACAATGAAATTCATTCATATGAAACACTGAATACAAATTTTTCAGATCTGACCCATGTAGTTGAAAATAAAAAAAAACCATGTCAGATTATTGACACAAATGTTTTCATTTTGTTTTTTTTGTTAGTATATGGAGAGGTATACTGCAACAAAGAAGAAATTCCAGTGACACAATCACACGTCAGACTGTGATGGAAATAGTATGTAAGTATGCAGTTGTCATCTCTAGAAGTATCTGTGCAATGTGGAAACTCATCACTCGTTGGGGTTGACAGACTTTTATAGAAAAACTGAGTGAGCGTGCTCCAGTTATTTATTAAAAACTTCCTGACATGTCAGCTGACATGCATTTGGAAGAAAGAAATGTGTAATCAGCCACCAAACTGACAGCCGAAAGGAGATTTCTATGAAGAAATGATCAACTATTTTAAAAGATTTGTTCCATAAAAAGTGGATGATATAGTGGTATAGGATAGGGGCTGTCAATGAAGAACGGGAAATGATGTCATTATGGATTGAAAGTAGAACAGGTACATGGGAGACATATCAAGTGAACTAAATGTGGCTGGCTTTGTAAATTATTGCACTGACGTCAGTCTTATTAATTGTGTCAACCAGCTACATACACACGCATTATGTCTGACGTAAATGTTTCAACAAGTGGGCACGGTGTCTTATTTTAGATCTTGAGAAGGAAAAGTACTATTATTCCAGGAATCAGACTCTTTGCATGCTGTAATTCGTACTCAAACTTTATTCAGTAAACTCAATATTTATTCTTGCATTTTAGGATGTGTTAGTACTCGTTTGACATTCTGTCTAATATATTTAGTATGCATGTGAAGTCTTAATCAGATTATGTGATCTGTGTTGTAATGGCAAAAAAAATAGGCCAGTCTGTATTAGGTATTTGATATGTCAGCCTGCTCTCAACTGTCTCCGATCTTAGTTCATTAATCATGCGCCATGACAAGTCTAGTAAAAGACCTTATTTGTATGCGTCACCACAGTCGAAGGTTGGTCTAGTTTCCTCTCATATCTCACTTGTAGTAGCGGGTGTTACGTAAGCCGACAACGTTTCAGAATGTGACTCACCATGGCGGTTCCTGTCATATTGCATCATTGATTCTGAGTCATTCCCTATCGTTAGAAGTTTTCCATCATTTATACGCCACTTTAGTCATTCTGAACTTTAGAAGTTTTCCGGTGTTGCGTCACTGAGTCACTATGATGAGTAGACTTGTGTTACTGGTCACAAACCGAAGGAAATTTGATTACATAACATGGAAGGGTTTTTCATTTCCACATCCTCCCATAGGATTTGATACATTTGCTGTATTGTGTTCTGCAGACTGAACGTCTGAATTCAAGTTCAATTATTCAACCGAAAACATAATACAAGAATTTTCCAACTCCCTGAGTGCTTGTTACACAAAATTTATGTTCTTTCATGTCATGTAGCATGTGGATCCAATGCCAATGGACTCAACACTTGTCCACTATGGAGTGTAGTGGAGTCAAAGATCCAAAGAGTATATATGCAACATATCATGTGACTTCACATGAATTTAAATTCTCGCCTATATTTACCGCAGTGAAATGCCCTCTTTCCAAAAAAATAAAAAAATGAATAGTTGTTCATGACAGCATAAAATCTTATCTTATACCATGCACGAGCCATTTAGTACAAAAAAATATGGAATATATACTCTGGTCGTTCTACATCACAACAGCACGTGTCTATGTCATGACAACGCATGTCTACATCACTGGTTCTGCTGTGTTCAAAATATGAGTCAAAATGTTCAAAATTACCATTACTTTCACTGATTTTTCTTTGATATTACTGGCGCTGGTATAGCGACTCATAGCGACAAAGGCCCCTTATGTCACTCATATTTTCCTTGGACAAACAAAGCAAAAAATTGGGGAGTAGCATCTAAATAAACACTGTGATATGGACATTGCACACAGAATATTTTATAGTGTATCATGCATGTTAATTAGGTAGTTTGCATATTTGGTGATATCTATCTGTCAGCTATTTTTGTTCACTCATATGACTAATATACCACAGATGTTTTACTCCTTTGACAAATACTTGTCATCAAATGTATATAATGAGGTTGAAATAAAATTGCATAAAGCAAGATGCCATATGCATGTATTCTAAATTTTAAGAAATTGTCAGCACAATATGATAGGTAGTTAAGTACACACAATAGACTTGTTAGATTCCATATAAACTACCACAGTTAAATAATTTTGCTATGCATTTGTACACATTCAAAATGACACTTTTTTCCTCACAAGTTAGAATTCTTGTAAAATTTCATGAATTTCCTGCAGGTAGTAACTTAGGTTGGATAAAAGATGTATACATTTGACAGGTGACGAGATCCAGAGCTGCAATTTGACATGGTATACTATTCTGAAGTGAAACCTTCACCTTAATATCCCAGACAACAGACTTATTGAGTGTGCTACTACTAGCTAGATGAAAACATTTGATTGGAAATATTAGTACTTTATTAATAGATCATGACTTTCTTTAAATGTAAATACAAAATCTGACCTGTCCGAGATGAGACATGAGGCATTCCATGCAAATGACATAAAAGTGATAACGGAATCTTGAAATACTATGTCTTAGTAGTCCTGGTATGTGTCTTTCAACACAATTATTAATATGGATTCTTGTACAAAAATGACTCATTTTACGATATTCTCTTGCCAGCATTCTCTTTATTGTGACTTTTTTTCATCTTAGAATGTGGTTGCAATTGAAATAAAACTGTTACAGTATCATATTGCATAAAGGAAAAAATGTTTTCAAAACTGTTTCCTTTATTTCTTGTGTGTGTGTGTGTGTGTGTGTGTGTGTGTGTGTGTGTGAGTGTGTGTGTGAGTGTGTCTGTGTCTGTGTTTGTTTGTGTGTGTGTGTGTCTGTCTTTCTGTCACCTTTAATGTCATCCTTGTATGTGTATTTGTGTGTATGTTTGCATATGTAAGTGTGTGTATGTATTTGCATGCTTGTGTGTGTGTGTGTGTGTGTTTATGCATGTGTGTGTGTGCATGCATGCATACATATGTGCATGTGTGCGTATGTGACCTGTAGTATCATCCTTGTCTTTGACTTGACCAGGAGTACCAGCAAAGTTCACTACAGCTTAGCTTGATGAGTCATAGTCGTCTGGTATCAGATGTGAACATCTAACCAGCACATTTTAGGATGTTTAAATTGTCTTACATGAATACAATTTTACACTTTCATATATTAATGAGAGCCAGTAAACTTTGCCCTATATATACAACACAAAGCAACTGTTACTCAACAGCAGTTTTGCTGACTAAGGGAGGTGTCACTGGGTCAGTGTGTCAGCAAGAAATAGATCTCCCATACATCAAATAGAGTGAATCTGAAAGGGAAGAGTAGAGTGTATAGTTAAGGCTTGGTTACCGTGGTAGCAGAGGAGGGAAATCTAATAAAAACTTAAAATTAAATTAAAACATAAATTTCTCTACCATGACTTACGATAATTTTTGTAGGTAATCATGGTGTACTTTGATGCCGTGAATGAAGTAGATTTGATTTGACCTACTTTAATACCAACCTTACCAAAAACATTGGCATGTATCCGTAGATTTATGTTATGTGAGTGTGGCTTTAATACTCAGTAGGGTGGAATATCTGAATATCTGATGACTTCCATGATCTTGCAGTGTACATTTGGGGACTTCCATTGTTTACACTTTATTATAGTATATTGATTATAGAGTGATTAGATTCATGCAACAGAGGCACAAGATCCCCCACGTGTGTAATCCAGCACATCCAACAACAATTTTGTGTGTATCTGTTTAAGCAGAGAGAGATGAGATTGAGAGAGAGAGAGAGAGAGAGAGAGAGAGAGAGAGAGAGAGACAGACAGACAGACAGACAGACAGACAGACAGACAGACAGAGATTCATTAATCAAATTTAATGATTGATCTCTATTAAGTACTCATGTTGATTTTTACACCTGATAACAGTTAATGTTGCTCCATGGGATGGAATCTTATCAAGGAGTAACAGGAAGTTGATAGCTATCTTTCCAAGTCTCAATTGATTTATACCTATGATAATTAAGAAGGAATGTTTCAGAATTGTAGATAACAGCTGTCACCCACTATGAAATGTTTCCGGAGTCACTAATTTTTTTTATTGTTTCCCCTTGTCAAAAATCCTATTCATGTTGTGCCAAGTGATGTCTCCTGTACAGAGAGGCTGAGATACAATGAACAATTGTATATTTTATGTCATGTAATCCCTTACATGTACAGACATGTAATTTATTGTCATAGAAGACTTTTGAAATTATCCATCTACAAGTCACATTTTCTCTGGACATTTTGTCAATGACAGTTTCTTCATTTTAGCATAACTCATGAAACTTAATGAAGCATGGTAGGGATCATAAATTGATGATAAAAAGTCTAGCAGTTGAGATTCAAAATGTAAAAAAGCTAATGAATTTATTTCCAAAACCAAATTTAATCTGTATACATAATGTACCTCACTATATAATGGGGTTTTCAGAAAGGTTTGGGTTTCAGTGCCATTGTCATTACATCTGTCAAATATTGTGTGACATTATCAAGTGTACTACAAGTTGAAAACCGTAAAAAAAAAAAATACTAGACATTTAGAAAATGAATAATCAATTTTCTCTTTGAAAAAAAGAATGGAAGAGATTTGAGTTGTGTTGATTTATACAGATGACATATCTGAAGTTATGATATTTACACAACTCAAAATATTTTAAATTTTCCTTTTTGGGTTGTCATGTTGAGTGTGTGACCGGATTTATAATTTTGTACACACTTAAGTGTAGCACATAGAAGTTCATGTCTATATATACCCACCTTCAAGAGAAACAATGTAAAGGAGATAGTAACAGTTGTGTTTGCAGTAAATATGTTACCATGACAGCAATTCCAAACTTGCTAATTTGATGCTTTTTGACATTGCTATATCCATAAAGTGTAGTGTTATATGTATGTAAATACTAAGTTTTGATTGTTATGTAATTTGTAGAACCTATATTAATACACACTGTACCAACAGCTACTATTTTATTTTAATACATTGATGTATTTTGCAACAAGCGAAATTTACACACAAAAATTACTAGTTGGTGACTTAATTCACAGACACCAAAGATTATACTATAAAAGGCACCAATTAATAGTCTAAGAGTAAGTCGTGACTCATCTACAAGATATTGGGAAGATCCGTCCGCAGAGTCTGTAGGGATTGTTGGACGGAATTCCATCACAATTACACAGGTGAGTCTGTTGAGACTTGTAGGAATTCAGGCAATGAGGTCAGTGTGTCTGTCTGAACAAATTCCACAAATTTCCATTAGATACAGTTACCGGCAGGCACAAAGACATAGGCATGCACTATATCGTCATTATAGAGGTACTCAGCTTGCTAATATTAGCTTATCTGTCATGTACCATCTCAAAATCTAAATATAGGCATGTATATAGTTTTGAAAGTTAAAACAAATATGTGTATGTACTGATAGATAAATGGAAGATAAAGTAGGTTGGCTTACTCAATGTCTGACTTCAATCTTTCAAATAAACAAAAAACGTGCCGTGTCTACTAATATGATGAGACCTATTTTATGTCCGTTTTTACTGTCGGTGATGACAATAAAAAAATTGACAGCAATCAAATGTCACCTTTAATGCAGTGATAAAATGTGGTTTTTATTGGCTTCCGAAATGACTATCTGTGACTCAACACTCTCACTAATAAGGGGATAAGGACGGCCGGGGTGTTAGCCAAAAACATGAAAGGTTTAAACTAAGGGTGAGAGCCTAAGTTTCTTATTGATATGTTATTTTGTTGAGAGCTCTTGATCATTCTTCTTGTACTTCGTTCACATCACAAGTATTGCTGATAATGGTATCAAGTTGTTTCCTGGTGCAATACAAAGTTATTGGTCTGGTTGAAATTCAGGTTCAAACTGTAGATGTCAGTTTTGTGGCACAGCTATAGAAAAGGGTGTCCTATAAAACAAAGCAAAAAATAACTACATGTACGGTAATCCTTTATGGCTCTACCAATAAGATAACATTAATGCAAATATATGGGATTGAACCCCTAGCCTTTAAGTAACCTGTGTTCTGCGCTGTTGAGATACATTGTTAGGTGGTCGTACCTCCTAGCCCTCATAATCAACATTACGAGGGCTAGGAGGTACGACCAGCTAATGATTATCTCAACAGCGCAGTAAACTGGCTTGACTTTACGTTAAAAGAAAAAGCACTTAAGAAAAGTTAAAACCTGGAAAAGCTCTTCACGAAATTTACACAGAACAGATTAAATATGAAATTACATTTTATGTATCTGCAAAAAGAATATTATCATTTATTAGCACAATCCAATCATACTTGGCAGGTTTTTATTGTCACTTCTCAAAGTTCATATTTCAACCATGCGTTGTAACTTTTATGTATACAGCAGATTAAATTATATGCCTTTCGATATGAACTTTAATATTTCTGAATTAGAATTTGAAGACTTCTAATTGCAGCTCTTTGTCACATATTACCTCATTAGTATTTTTATGACTTGAGCTCACATGGGAATTTTTTTTTATAGATTGTTGCGTCAAGGTCAAAGAATGAATAGGGGCTTGAGTTTAATTGCAGAGTTTTACTCTTCAATTGTGCACATCTTCAATGCCACTCATTCCCCCATAATATTGCTTGTATTCACTCTGTTCTTCTCATACTTTTCTGTAAAAATTATCTATGCAATGCAACTGTTTTTCGCATCCAAGGTCTAATTATAAACTGAAATTTGCCTTTTAAAGGCCCATGACTCAGTCCCAGGTGTTGTCATTAGTACTATCTTATCTGTTAAGCCATAAGGATTATGGATGAGTTTTTTCATTTTTTTTTGTTCTAGACCAACTTTTTCTATAGCATTGGCAGGAACTTTTCCTAGTCCAGTATATTAATCCTGGTCTGATGTGAGCCTTTAAGAGAGCAGATTTAACTAAATAAAATAAATGGAAACTGTGATTGTAATACTAAGTCCATTGAAAGAGCTTGAATGATAAAGTCCAATATAACACTTGGCCATTATAGTTATGTCGATTTTTTTAGCATGATTTTCCTTGTGTAGATCTGATCATTCTATCTTTACTGTGTTTCATAACCCAGGTAAACATAAAGTTTTTTGACCAAAAGTCACATTTAAATCACACTTGCATGGTAACTGTGGGATGTTATATTTCCACCAATATCAGACCAATCTGTATCACCACCAAATATTGATCTGTCCAGTAATATTTGAAGTCATAGGTATTTGGCCAAAATCACACATCTGTGATGCCATCATTTTCATGATTTTGGTTTGAACAATTTCCCAACTACAGACCCTCTATAATGTCCAAACCATATACGAGGACAGTCAGTCCTGTATCTCTTCCATGTATACTTTGCCACATGTGCAAACACACACACACACACACACACACACACACACACACACAGAAACACACATACAAACACATTTCACCATGCCTATAGCACTACCAGACTTCATTTATGCTAACAGAAAAAAAAGAAGTGCAATACATAATGAATATTATAGTACAGTAATGTGCAAGCATTTATTTCTATAAATAGTTCTGACAATCATATTTTAATACATAAATAAGAGAATAAATAGATTAATAAAATAATTTATAAATTGTTGAAAACAAAGGACATTCTTGAATGAAATTCTTTTTAAATATTTGGTATGAAAGCAAAATCTAATTTGGGCAACTGTCTTCTGCCATTGGTAATAAAAGAAGTCAGCTGTTATGTTATCATACACAGATACTTTAGATATTTGAATTAAGTGTAAATGACATGACTATGGAATAGATACCATTTCAGTGACATAGCTTTCTCTATATATTTTCATCTATGACAGTCTAGGTTTTCAGCCTTACATGTATTATGACACACTGAATACTCTTCATGAACTGGAACGGTTTCTCTTTGGCCCATACGTTGTATGTAAACTCTAACATTGTAAGGTTGAGTGTGACTTGAGGACAGATTTTCCTGAAAAAAAATGATATTTATTTCAAATCTCTCCAAACTTTATCATATGAAAGCTTTTTCCTGATTCTTTTGAAATGATAAAAGAAATTTGGGGGTTCACCGTCTTGTATTCAAGGAAATCAACAATCTTTTAATTTCACCATTACGTAGAGATCACACCGTGTATGGTGGCCATATTGGATTTCAAAATGGATAGGCTTTAAATATTAAAAGATTTTGTATAATGACCCCAAATTGAATTTTCTTGCTAAGTCAAAAGTGAAATCATAGGTGGTAAATATTAGGTAGGAAGTTTTATTGATAGTTTTGATTCAATTATAATGTTAATATAAATTAAATTTTGAAGTTTCTCAGAGAGTGATATTAAGTGTTTATAATTTATAAACTCAACTATCTTGTGGAATCTTTGATATCCATCATTCTTTTTACAGCAAGAATCGGAATAACATTTGACCAGATCATCTTATTGCATTTCAGTTATTAGTGCCTGTCTGTCCCTAGTAATAACCTCTGTGTATTGATAACAGAATATTGCTTGTTTACTCATTTATCACATATATATCATTATGTAAATATACAGTCATTTAGGTATCAAATGTTGATACTGCCCATAATGTTGCATTGATAGTTATTGAGACCCATCTAAAAATTCAGGTAAATTAATTTGTACAAATCATTAGATTTATTATATGTTTAACAGTAGACTTTGCCTTATTATTATTATTATCTTTGTTACAGCAATCGATGAAAACTGAATACATATTGTTTACGTGGAAAAAGATTTGTTGAAGTGATCATAGCCAATCTGTACAATGAGATAAGGGATTATTATATTATTGCTGTCTCTGTTTGTATGCAAGTACATACACATTATTAAATAATATCTGAGATGCTATATATCTAGTCAAACCAAAACTTGTCTATTATATATATATGTATATATACATTTAAAAACCTTGCTATGGTGGTGATGCTAAAGTTCACTTTTGTGCTGATATGAAAATATTTCAGTTAAAACCCGACATGGAATAGAAATTAATGTCAATCTGTTTATTTATTTGTTCAATGTTGAAATGACTTCTACACATGTCTAGGCACAGCTTGGAGCTTGTATGGATGAGGAACAAGACTGATTCCAAACACTTTATCCAGAGTTGGTGTGCTGTCACCTTCAGGTACTCGGAATTGAAAGCGTTGTAGAATTCCAGTAAAAAATAGAAATAATTCGGATCTGGCCAATTCTTCACCCGGACACCTCCGCCGTCCTGTAAGAGTAGAGAAGGTGATTAGAAGACATTACAAGAAATTACATCTTGTCTATATTTATCACTATGCTAGAAATTCTATATATATATTATATGTGACAATCCTCATAAATTTGTCCATAATGAACTCAATTCATTTGATTTAAACTTTGTCTGCTTTGTATTATTAATGGTTATGATTTAGCAATTGTACTTTGATTGATTGATTGATTGATTGATTGATTGATTTGGTCAAGTCTATGAACTAGACTGATTGATTGATTGATTGATTGATTGATTGATTATTGATTGATTGATTGATCGATTGATTTGGTCAAGCCTATGAACTAGACTGATTGATTGATTGATTGATTGATTGATTGATTGATTGATTGATTGATTGATTGAATGATTGATTGATTGATTGATTGATTGATTAATTGATTGATTGATTGATTGATTGATTGATTGATTGATTGATTGATTGATTGATTGATTGACATTCAGCATGAAGACTTTGAACTGAAATTTACCTGCAGAGAAGGTCATCAGGGCTGGATTATGGCTCACTGTACCATCTTCATTTAAAAACCTCTGTGGGTCGAATTTATGTGGGTCTTGCCACTGAGTTTCATCGACGTGTACAGAGTAAAGGTTAACAAATACTGTAGTGTCTTTGGGAATATCATAATCATAGAGTTTGACATCATCTAATGTTTTATGTGGGAAGGTTATAGCTGTTATATTGGCCAATCTTTGGATTTCCAGCATTGTGGCTTCGGTGTACGGCATGTGTAGTCTGTCTGCAAGAGATGGAAGGCGATCTTTGCCGACGACTTCGTCGATCTCGGCTTGCACTTTGCTTTGAATGTCTGGAAAGACGATCATATACAGGAAAGCCCAACGGAGAGTAACACTCATTGTTTCAGTGCCCGCAAAAAATAAGTCGATCAGAAGATAAAACAAGTATTCTTCTGTAAATGAGTCTTCCTTGGTAGCGTTGTTATTCTGTTTACGGATTTCGTCCAGGTAGGTATCAATGAAGTCCCGGAGTTGATCGTAGTTGATGGTTTCTTGGTGTTCGTTTATTACACGCTTGACGTAGCGTGTCATGATTTCATTGTTGGTGAAAACTTCCTTGATAGGACCACACGGCATGTATTTCAACCAAGGAAAGAAATTTACGGCCGATGCCGTGGTGCCGATCTCACAGAATCTCGTAATGACATGAAGCAGAGTAAGGAACTGAGTGTCTGAGTAATCGTATCTGGATCCAAAGGCGACAGAACACAAGATGTTAGCTATGCTCACTTCAAGAAACTTGTCGATTTCAAATGGTTCTAATTGTTTGTCCGTGAACGCCTTGGTTAGACACTCGATCTCGGCCACAACGTTCCGCTCCATCTCAGATTTTCCCATACCCAGTTCCCTCAAAGTCTTCAGCGTAAATTTTCTTTGCGTTTTCCAAGTATTACCATAATCGGCGGTTACGATACCTAAAAAAAAATTAAAAAGTGTTTGTTAATTCACAGTGAGCCCCAATCGTTTACGCGAAATGTTCTCAGATAGGTAGCAGTCTGTAGAACTATTACAAGTAAAAAAGACACTATTCTAGGACACTTTTTTCAAAGGTCAAATTTCCACCATCCGTGTCTTGAGATAGCAATGTCATTTCTATAGCAGTTTGCCTTGATTGGAATACACCTGTTCAATTTGTTTGTAATTCTCAAATGTTTTAAGAATCAATACACATTTGTACCAATCGTGATCCAGGGAATAGACACTGTGGACGTGACCAGCGTACCAATTGCTAGACGTAGAAGATTTGATCCACTGACGTCCATATGAAACACTTGAAGGTACCTAATTCGTAACTGTTTGATTCAGTACTTCATGTGTAAGTTTAAATGGGTGAGGACAAGGGCGATTATCTTTGTATATATTTCGTTGACGGTTGCATGTGATGACAAATTAATTGAAGAACAATGGTTACCATGCCATGAATGTCGTAAAATTCTAGTGTACTGCAAACTTGTGCGATTGTTTTTCTTTTCAGGAAACACACGTTTTGGACACACTACTTTTCAATAGTGAATAGAAGAGTGTATAAGACTCGGAGAGAAGTATATCATTGATCGCAACGCGTCAAGAGCACAGAAAGAAATCTCTTCTCCAGAAGCGGTATGCCTTACCATCGGTTGATTGATGCGAATTCTTATACAGTTTCAAAGTGTGCCGCTTAGGAATAGTTTATTAAAATATATAGTTAATTGGTTTTTTTAATTATTTATACAGCACACCATGTGTAATAATGGGCCCCATGTGCTACTGACTTCCCTCGCCATAAATCAGAAACTTCAGAGGCTTGGCTTTGCAGACGTAATCGTTTCCTATTGTCGGAAACGTCAGGTTTTAAGTTTCGTGTTATTATCATAATTTTGGAAATGTTCCAATCGCAGTCGGAACGTTATGTACGATTTATGAAGTACGCGTATAGTGAGTGAGTGAGTGAGTGTGAGTAATTCCAGTAGCTGTTTCCGTTAGCGTGTTAGACTGTTAGTATACACAACTCTGGCTGACTTGTCCACCACTGGCACACATCCAGTGGCGATTGTTTTTCTCGCTACCGTGTTCTAACATTAGAATTACGTGCACTTTGACAGAAAACGCGATTGACGAAATGGTGAACCCGCATTTTAAAATAGGCCTGCTGTTGTCCTGTTGGGCGTCAACTTGATTATTTAATGTATATTTATTAGTATTTGTACTATTGTAGACACTCTACCCACACTGACTGAGGTTCACACAATAATAAGTGTGCTATAACTTTCTATATAATAGCAGGGAACACCAAACTAGACCAAACCATTTATCGGGTTAACCTATGATATTAAATATGCCGGTACTAGGTCAAAATGTCGCCTTTCAAAATTTCCGCTGTTTCAAAGCGAGACATATGCGTGTGTTTACATTCTGGCAGTAATGAATGGAATTGGGGTGCCGACATTATATTTGGACATTAAAAGTGTATGTACTGTGTTACAGTGGTAAATGAGGCTTGAAGGAACGGTTTGTACCACAGGAAACATACGGAAATATGATTGATAGACGGCGCCAAATTCTATGCTCAGATGTGTCCACCAACCTAGTACGGTACTGCTGTCAATCCGGCACAGTTGACTCTCCTGATAAAGGTTGATTTCAAAGTGATCACCATAAAAGTTATTCGATATTTGCTTTAGTCGAAGAATGAATGTAATATTAAGACCTTCTATATTATCGTTGTAACGTAGGCGTCTTGCTTTTTGACGTAGAAAATGTGTTGACAAACGCTAATTCTAATTGGCATTTGTAGGACAATGAAAATTAAACTATGGTATAGAAACATAGGTAATGGTATAGAAATCACTCAATTTAGCTCCAATATTGTGGTTGACACTATTCAATAAGCAGACTTCAAACCTTGCCTGGTTTATATTGTATTATTGGTAGTGGATACTAAAGGGCCCCATATAGTTACTTGTTTTTTTTAGCTCTTTACCTTTTCCCCCTATGGTTTACCGTATGAACGGAGGTGAAGAAAATACAACAATTGTGTTTTATGTTCATTGTTTCTGGTGATGTCTAATTAAAACTGATGTAAACATAAAAACCCAATTGTTGAACGTTACAGAAGATATAACATGCAACCATTGTAGATTTTCTTCTATCTGATGGTGCCGACGGTACAACCTGTTTCTTCAAACATGTGTTGACCTTGGTCAACTGGGAGTGTGGTACAATGTATCATTACATGTAATTTATTACCAGAAGTCATTTTGTAGACTAGTCGCGTTATAACGCCATCGAAAGGAATGAATACTACTATACTAGTAAAACTGTTATTCAGATTAAAGTAAACGCGTGATGTGATCTGCAATGGGTCGAGAGGTGTGCGCCACAGTGACGTGTGGACTAAGCACTAATAATAATAACTTTATTACACAACGGTGTCATCAGTGAATACAGTATGGTAAACAAAAACATAAAACATTAATAATAATAATAATAATAATAATAATAATAATAATAATAATAATAATAATAATAATAATAATAATAATAACAACAACAATAACAACAACAACAACAACAATGTTTATATATAGATATAACTATATAAGTTTTTTTTCAAAAATTTGGCAAGAGGAAGATGATATTGGATTATATTTAAAAAAGATAAATTTTTATTAGTACTAATAATACGAAATCGCGTCATATAGACATTTAGGAATATTCACAGGATATCGCCATCGGTAACTGTCACGATACTTATATAATGTTTATATCGTGACAGTTACCGGTGACGATGTTTTGTATCAATATTCTTGAATGCGTAGAGGAGCGAATATTTTGTATTTACATGTAATAGACCTATCCGTAGTCCACATGCGACTGTGGTGCGCTTCATAATTCAGTCAAGTGACGAGTAGGGCCTACGGGACAGACAACTATTCGGAGGGCCAAGCGTATCAAACTAAGTACACGTAAAGAGTGTGTTTCCTTTTTCATCTAAATGTTCTCGTTTTGAGCTATATATAAACTTGTTTGGAATTACATTTCGAATGTGGCCACGCTTAGTTTATATATTGAAAGTTGTTCTTTTAATCGCACGTACAAAATTGCGAGATACTGTAATATTCTAATAGTGGGAAACCGTTTGCAGTGGACGCAACCATTCGAGACATTTCCATAGTAGCGCTGACAATGAGACAGCGAGAGTGTGTACAGTGTAGGGGAGAATACCCTTAAAATGCCCATAGGTAGCGGTACACCAGATTACACGTGAAATTGTTTGCCACAAGTACAATTACATATAGAAAGCACACGTTAAGTTCACGTGTTCCAGGATTTCGGTAAGAGTGTACGCGTGTTTCGGACCCGGCATTGTGATTTTGAATCAGGGACAACTCACGCAATGTTATGCTATTGATTTCGTTATTCACTGTAACACATACATCTTGTACAAGTATGCATACCGTCATTTTAATATTCAAAATATGCCCTCGCGTTATATTCATGCATTGTAACGGTAGACTGTTACACGGCTAAAAACAAACGTGTCGTTATGCTGGAGACGTTCCAATTTTAATGTTCATCGTGCTATTTACGGAGCATGACAAAATGTCAGTGCAATGAAGAAAAAGTAATCAAGCATTTTAACGATAGATGTTCAGACGTTAGGTATGTACATGTACATGCACCATTAGTTGGAGGCAAACTTTGTATGGCTAACTGTAACCTTCGGCGTACACAGCCTGAGCACGTGAATGTAGAACTGGTGATCATCATTACTGAATGTGATGATCACGCAAGGCCCACAAGCACTGACGCAACAGTATGTCTGGCATGCTTCACCTGTTAGGCTGTCGTACAGGTTCAAACCTTCAGCCTGAACATTAGAAATTCAACTTTTTTCACATTTAAAAGAGCGAGGACATGCCTAAATATAACTGCTCAAGCGCATCAAATCGTCAATCAATCAAGCAAAAGTGTTGAAGTAAGTGTTCGTCAAATGTTTGACAAATTAAATAAAAAAGTTTTCAAATATAGGTACGCTCTCTCTCTCTCTCTCTCTCTCTCTCTCTCTCTCTCTCTCTCTCTCTCTCTCTCTCTCTCTCTCTCTCTCTCTCTCTCTCTCTCTCTCTCTCTCTCTCTCTCTCTCTCTCTCTCTCTCTCTCTCTCTCTCTCTCTCTCTCGTTGTTGCACTTCAACTTTAACAAAAAGTATGAAAACCAACCTTTTCCCTTGGTAAGTTCTTCAGTAAGTGCCATTTTCGGTCTACCTGCAAATTGTAGACTTTTCTTCACCAAAGCATCCTTTACTGCTTGGTAACCGTTCAATACCACTATGGATTCTGAAGCGATTTTTATGGTGAAGACATTACCGTATTTCTTTGCCATTTCTATGAAGGTTAGATGAGGATTTGTGCCTAGACTAAGTAGGTTACCAAGTATTGGCAGGCCTTTGGGACCCGGTGGTAGTTTCAAATTTCTATCGATTTTCTGTCCCGACCGTGACTTTGATTGGGACCAAGTTAGTATAATCAGAAAAGTCGTGATGAATACCAACACGGTGGAGAAATCGAAAGTGAAATAATGCATCATCATAAACGTAAAACACGGGAAGAAACGAACCGGTGGTGCCGCTGTGTCTGCTAAGGGTATGTAATAAAAGTTTCTTCTCTACTACGTCAGTTGATCTGTAATAAATTTATAACTCCATCTGCACGCCTTGACATATGCCCTACCAGGTCTCTGAATACGATGTGTGCTAGACGGTAGCCCGTCTTTTATAGCGTAACTTAAAATTCATACCAGAGGCGTGGGCGACCGTGATTGTTCGCCAACGATAAATGCATGTGTAATGATTGGGAAAATAGGAAGTGACCAATTCGCCTCGGAAGTCTTCGGAAATCTTCGCTCATTTGCTATTATTGTACTAAGTTTCATACTGTAGTGATTAAGTTACGGATATCTATATGTATGGCTTAACCTATCTACACATGACTTTATACATTTGTTCATTCTTCAATCAATATAAGTTTTCACAATTAAAACATAACAGTGGTTATTTACCTTTCTGCTAGTGATTGTTTACAAAACACCCAACCACAGCCGGTGTAGTTTCATGAGTAAGTATCAAAAACCTTGCTTTTTTTTGTTTCTGCCGGAACATCCTCCCACACTTAGTAGTATCACTACTTCCGTTTGGGATGTTAACGTTGAAGTTTGTTAATGATACTGAATACTATCCGGCTATATCTTCTACATTTTATGTAGTTATCATTATAAGCTTTTTGTACCTAGTGTTTTATTTCATTACCTTTCTTTTTTTCCTTTTTTAAAAAAAACCCCCGAAGGTTCTGAACGGGAGCCCAAGAATCCCCCCCCCCCCAAAATGACCCGGGGTCAATACATAATTATGATAAAGGAGGAACAGACAGGAGCACAACGTGCTAACAACCATGTACGTATGAAATTTAATTAAGCTGAAATGAACAAATACAAGCAGTTTGCCAAGATGGTCTGAGTATACTGTATTTGCAAGTACTCGGTCATGTCACGTAGGAGAAAGATACATTACTATATCAAATGTCTTTACTGTAAATATAGACGTAAACAAAACCATGAATGAATTTTAACTGTCAGCATACGGAACTATGTGTCGATGGTTTTATAAACGCTATAGAATAACGCGTGGACGTCGACGACAAAGAGAACATCAAAATTATATTATTTACCCAATTTACTATAAAGTAGCCTATAGTCCACTTAATCGAAGGTTTCTCGCCGCAATGACATATCAATCGCATCAATTTCACCAGTTATTTCCCTTTTCAAGGTTTCTATCATCTTTTCCTTACTTTATTTGCCATTTGTTTGTTTTCGGCCCGTGGGAAAATTGACATCTAGCTGCTCACTGTGTATAGATATGTACATGGCAGACAGAGAGGGTGTGACAACAATGGTGTTACGACAGGTATGTACACAGTTTTTTTGCTCTTTTTTTTATAATAAATTCAGGAAGTCCGGCAAAATAGTTTCTGTCGCATTTTTTAAGTAACCACAAATCACTTAATAGAAGCCGCATTGTGTTTTTTTTCCGACTGTACCTGGCATCTTGGGTGTTCCGGCAATATTTTGGTCCTATTTGGTTGGCGGAACTTTCAGAACCAAAGAGCGCCACCAGTGGTACCACAGCAGGTGACAAGGCGGATTGACTTTGTTATTCAATAGTTGTCTGTGCTAAAGGTATACCCATACCTTTTGTCTACACTTTCTCAGTTTTGAAAACAACGTTTTCCTTGTACATTGTAATTATGTCAAATTCTGACCTCTAGGTGTGCCTGTCACGATCACAACGACTTCTCGTGATCGTTTGACGAACAGGATCGTGCGTGAAGATGCTCGGACGCGTGTCTCCCTGCACGAATGTGGGTCACACTATAAATGTCATGAGTGAGGATTACGAGCGATCTAGTCGTTCTCAGACAGTTTTTGGGTCACCCGTGGGGCAAGTGACTCATCAAAATGAGAACACGCTACACATCTAAATTAGAATCCGTATATGAATTTCTAATTGGAAATAAAGCAGTATCGGCATTCGGCTAATCAAAACACCAATATATAAACATATATTGGTCTACATTATTTGAAATAGGTCATTCATACTTTATTGATATTAATTATATATGCTCTATATAGAATAAAAGCAAGTGTGACGATCGAATATACTCCTGAACCTTTCTAGTGACGTGGATATTAGAAAATATATGGTCGCATACATTTCTCATAATTAAACTTAGATGATTGAATCAGTTAATTGTCAGAAGTACTTTTGTGTCGCCGCTATATAGTTGGAATAGACTAATTGTCTGAGGTGGCATTTGAATCTTTTGGGAAAAATACTGTGTGCAGAAGATTACCCAATAATTGTGACATTCTGAGGTATTTTTTTTAACATTGGTATTATAATACATGATGAAAGAAGTCAACTATGCACCAACACGTGTCCTTGGAATTGAGTCTTACCGGAACACATCACAGTGGGATTACAGGGATGTGGTCTATCAAATCTCTCTAATAAATCAATCCAATTCTTTATCCATTAATACCTGCTGTAACGCCATAGGCATCGGAAGTTTCGGAACCATGTATAGCCGTTTCGTAAGATTTCATTTTGAAATTTACGAACGGTGTCGGACAGACACCGTAATTAACGTTGGAGACAGTAAGATTACTCCCCCTCCCGTTTTGTATTATTTATTTTATATTAAAATGTGTTAAAAATGAAAACTACGACTTTCCTTTCTGTAATAGATTCATCAGAAGCCCCTACATTCACATTCATGTACCAAAGTATGAATTAATTGAAACATTGTATTTGAAAGTGTATATTTTTCCGACATTTTGAGATTAAACACTGTTGTGAATATTATTTCTTGGGTGTATCTTGTCATTCTGTTCGATGTAAATGTGATTGTAAAGACATCCAAAGTGCTTACATAATTTGGTCTTTATATGTCGAGTCAACATGAAATAATCATCAAGTTGGTTGTTGGTAAAAGATAGCGAGAACTGTAGACTCTTCAAGATCTAAGCACTGATTCATACCAAAGTAGAGAAATGACTGTACTCCCACGTAAGTCTTAAGGTAAGACGCTTTTCCAAGCACCCTTTTCTATCCCCTATTAATCAGCTAATGAATCGATAACGAGTTTTACTTCCTTTCCAAACAGCGCCGATGATTATTTTTATGCGATAATTATTATATCCAGACTTTTAATATTCCAACCATACAAGTTATAGTCGACGTCGTCGATCTGGTTTAGTTGGTTGTAAATCATCACAATGATGCCCCAAATGTAGGCCCCGACGATCCATGAAAGTGTCTGAGTAGAAACCTTGTGAATATATCTCAATGAATGGAAAATTATCTCTAATTTACAGTGAAATGTCAAACAGTTCTATAATTTGATTACCGCCGTTCTTTAGGGAACCTCAAGAGTTCAACGAGGGGACAAAATGCTATAAATAGTCACTATGACGCGGCTTTTAAATCCAACACGCAATAACTATGATCACTCCATGATGTCGAGTGTTGCAGGAGTGGCCATTTCTCTCCCAGCATGACAAATAATTTTAGACCTAGAGCAAACCTTACGTTTAGACGTAACTAAAAATGAACAAAACTCATCAAATGACCGTTTATATTTCTTAACTTTTGTCAAAATTAATTAAAATAATAGGTAGGTTAATATTTGTGGGTAATGAACATATATGATGTCAAAAGAAGCCATTATAGAGAGTAGTCTGCAATCACGATTCCAGACGTTCTGAATAAATTCAGTACTCACAAAAATTGTTTAAAGGGGCACAAGCTGAGTTCATACCTTTCAAAAAAGTTCCAAAATAACAGGTACGCTCTCTCCCTCCCTCTCTCTCTCTCTCTCTCTCTCTCTCTCTCTCTCTCTCTCTCTCTCTCTCTCTCTCTCTCTCTCTCTCTCTCTCTCTCTCTCTCTCGCTCGCTCGCTCTCTCTCTCTCTCTCTCTCTCACTCACTCACTCACTCACTCACTCACTCACTCACTCACTCACTCACTCACTCACTCACTCACTCACTCACTCACTCTCTCTCTCTCCGCCTCCCTCCCCCCCCCCCCGGCATTTAATAGAAAAAAGCAACACGTGTTTGTTATCTTTGTTATACTCTTTATGTGTGATAAATACGGCGTCCGTTAACGTATTGCTCCGGTAAAGTAGATGCGTCGAAATAAATGCTTCACAAAATTGTTTTAAATGTCACACCTTAATTTGTTAATGGTACATCGAATTGATAGCAATTCCTTTTCCTTTATAACTTATCATCTCTTATATCAGGTTTCGTTATTTCCTAGTTTAATCTTACACTTGATGACGAAATAAAATATCACGTCATTTCCTCGATAACCTTTGATATATTTGGTTACCAGGGTGATTTGTGTTTACCAATTAGGTCACTTAAATTGCGGACTTGTGTTTATAATGGTCACAATAGGCACATATATGACTAATCTAGATCCAATACCTTTCGACGTTCTCTCTAGATGATTGTAGTGATTGTAACACATATGGGAAGCTAGACTAGCACATTAACTAAAATGCTAAGGTCTTTTTTCAAATTTTTTTGCTAGTTTTTATATTACGCGTAATAAATAAGAAAATAAAGGATTCATATTATTCAGTTATGTCAAAAACATTGGTGACGCCCAAAGCGTAAAGTAGGTAGGTGTGTCAATCAAAGTACATGTATGTCGTGATATCATTGGCCTAGTTGTCACTAATATATGAAAACACACATACGCTACATGCTCCATATATATGCAGTCTTTAATAACCGGGACAATATAGAACTTGGTATACACTGACACCCAGTCTTGACACCAGACTTTTTTTTTTTTAAATAAGAGTAAACCTGAACTTCCCCAGTCATTTATACCAAAATGGGATGAAGACAGAAAGACTAGACAAAAATATGAACGCGATCACACAAAGAATGAAGAATTACAATGAAAGCTAGTTTAAGTTGAAACAAATAGTCGTCTGCTGCTGCTGCTGCTGGACCAAAATCTTATAATCTTATAAGTATTATTACATGTTATCGTCTGGCGCCAAATATTGAATTACAATTGTTTAATGGTAATGTATTGAGGTGCCTTGGAAACAATATATATGTCAACTTTTTTATACAGTGTGTAGAATTTGACGACGATTTGCCAAAAAATTGTAGCTGATAAAAGTTTTTGTCATGCTGGATGATGAAGAGAAGCAGTGTTACCTAAAATTATTGTCCAACCAGACTATAAAATGTAGCAATTTGTGGTAAGATTTTTGTTGAGCCAGGCGACGTCTTGTCTATTGTCAACCTAGCTTCTGTTGTAAACATGGCATTGTACAAGTGCTGTTAAAAAAGTATGTCAACACATAGATTAGTTATATCCGAGTGGAGGAAGTTAATCAATAGAATTTAATGCGTTGATGGCGCTTATCTATAATGTTATTCACCTCCTAAATTTCAGAACGCCCCTTAATTCGTGAACGATGACAGAATGTCTGCAGAGTTGATCAAGTAATATACGTAACACAGTTTTTGGAAATTCTAAAAGAAGCTGTGACACGACATGGATGTTTAAGGATTGGAATTAGTGACTGATAAGGGCAGGAAATGATGTTTTATTTGGTGTAAACAAAAAAAATGTGTTCCTGATGAATGCTGTCGGGGACGACGGAACTGTAAATGGTCAATAGTCTACGGATTATCGTCATCAAAACAGTTCAAGAGGAGTAAAGAGTCGTCGCCTGTCTGACATCATACATCTATAGTATTATTACTATTACAAGGAGGGGAAATGATCGAAAAGTTATGGGTTTTCCTTATGTTAGCAGCCACAGCCCTCCAGACAATCCTTATCGTTCTATTGTATACATGGGTAATGCCCTCGTTAAAGAGAGTTAACTCACTCCACACTTCTGAATTGTAAATCATTTAAGTCAATCGGATAGAAGTAAAGATTTGTTCAAGATGACGGTGACACATGAATGATTCTCTGTGGTTTTCTTGACTTGTTAAAGTGTAATGATTGTATGATGAATTTGTTTTGTGTAGACAACCCAATCTTTGCTTTCCTGTCCTTTATAAATTGCTTCATGTTTTTGTAGTTCTTTGTCGTAATTTGACTCTTTTTGTGTACTTTTTTTATCTTTATGTATTAAAGTAATCTTCTTTCATGGTATGTATAGAGTCGGTAATTAAGAAATATTTATGACTTGCCAATGATAAATTACACGGAATGGAAAAGCCTGTGATTTAAGTTTGCGATGATTTTTTTTTCTTTTCTACTTTTTTTACTTCATTTATTATTGTGTACAATTGTAACGGATAGTACTAGTTTATGTAAATCACATCTGGGACAGTTATAATGATAACACAGGTATACAAGTTGGGTGCACACTCTCACTCACGTCACATTGCTCACAAGCAGAGATTGACATGCATAAAATCAGAGGTGTAATATTTGAATAATCGTCTTACGTGTCTAAAAAAAACACCAAAAAAACGCCAGGACGAATAACTATCGCGACATATAAAGCTAAATTGAAATCATCACCATTTCGATGGCGATTGTGGAATGCTTTCATCGCCAAGGCCCAGTCTGAGATAAAAAAAAAAAAAAAAAAAACATACAAAAATCTATACTTTTTGTGGTGTCTTTTTCGGTGGCTGACAATATAAAGAAGAGATATTCATGCGTATATTGGTTTGAAGTATGATGTTAGCGACGGATTGTTTTCATAATAGGCAGTAATATTATGGTGAGTATGACGTCGCAAAAGATGCCTGTGTGACTGACTACACCTAAGCATCACGTACCAAATGGTAAGATCCACTTATTATATTTTCATATTGATGTCATTAGGTGTCCCCAATCCTTGCTTTCATCAAGAATCAGTCGGGGGTTAAATATTCTAATATCGTTTTGTCACGATCGCCGGGTCGCAGAGACGAACCTTTTTGAAAGGACCATGTTCGGACTGACATAGGCAATTTTTCCAAGGTCATTGTACAAATTTTATATTATACATTCTAATATATACACTAAAATGGAGCGATTAGCGGAGACCGAGTAGTAGGTGTCTATGTATGTACGAAGAGGGTTGGTAACACTTAAAGACAGTGACAGCTTTCGAATTTTTAGTTACTAAAATATTGCGTCATTATTTTTATATTATTGCGACCGTGTTTTGTTTTTACGTTTTTTGTCGTAACGCCTTAAAAAAAAGATGAGTCTGTCGGTTGAAAAAAATAGTACCAAAACAGTAAATGTCGATGTGAATGTTGATGATGCTTTCAATTTACTATTGACAATTTGGATCAGAAGTATGACCCATTACATGTAAGGGCATGCCTTTCAGCTATGAAACAACACACTGCTGACAATTTTAGCCCAAATGCGCGCTTGTAGGGTCGCCATCTTATCATCAGTGACGTTGTAATCCCGCCGTAGAGGGCGTCTTTTTAAACATTATGTTAGATTGCAGATATGGCCAGTCATGAGAAACGTAAAATATCTAGATGTAAACTGAATGCCTTCTGTTAGGGCAAAACCTTATAAAAATAAAGCTGTTCGCACACATATTGTCGGAATGCAAGCTACTGAATTATAACTATAATGCAGTATGTAGCCATAATTGGCAAATTAATTATACCAGACTATACGGAATTTACAGCTTTCATACTTATGATATTGCCTAATTACCGAACATTCAAATATGCAAATGAATTATTAAGATTATAAACTACATCAACAAGCTTTATAGGACACGTGCGCTTTATTATTATAGTTGATGTTCGTACTATAAGTTATATAGATTCGAAGTGTGCACTTGTTTACCAAAACCTATTCAGTTCTTACACTTAGAACAAGGAAGGTGTGTAGCAAGTTCCATTAGAGTTTATACAAGTTTTTGAGATATCATGTTGACAAATTTAAACGAACGGACAGACAGACAGACAGACAGACAGACAGACAGACAGACAGACAGACAGACAGACAGACAGACAGACAGACAGACAGACAGGCAGGCAGGTAGACAGAGACAGACAGACAGGCAGACAGACAGACAGACAGACAGACAGACAGACAGACAGACAGACAGACAGACAGACAGACAGACAGACAACAGCATTAAACCATTCTCGCAAACCAAAGCTAATATTTCTTCCGCAACACTGCTAAATTCTTGATGCGTCTTGGACTGTGCCGTAAAAGAGGCTGTGGTTTACGACATAACCTTCCCAGAACTTTCATTTAATTATGGAGGATCAAAAGGGCCGGCTTTATCTCTAAATGCCATACGCATAATATGAGAGTCGTTACGTACTTAATGTATAGTTGCTTGACATAAATCAATATATTTTAGAACTTTGAATAATGTAAGAATTTAAAATTGAAAACTATAACCCAAATCGTACAGCCTGTGCGTGGTCCTTTAAAGTTGTTTTATTTGTTGAGTGGGTTATGTGACATGCCGACAAACCATACATTTTGCTGACGATATTCACTGTGTTAAAAGTGGAGAAAGCGATTAAGCTGACGACAAAGTGGGCGTCGCTACGTGATTTTTGCCACAAGTTTTCAGATCCTGATGTGTTATCGTTTAGAATTAACTTGGAAGGTTCACGTTGAAGTAGGCGCCGTTCGTATTTTCTGCGTTCCTTCCACGTCATACGCAGTAAGTATGTATCTCATGTAATGATATACCCACCCGGAAAGACGACACGACGCCAGTAATACGAGTATTGAAGCCGGGACGGTGTACTTCGAATCGATGTCGTCAGACAAAAAAACCCCGTAAGTCCGGTCGGATTAACCTTTCTGCATAATTCCTTCGAGATTCTTACGTATATTTTGAGAGCTGTACACCCCTCGGGTAATACTTATAATAAAATTTTAAGTATCTAATAGGTCAGAGAAAATATTACAAACTATAAATAATAAGTAAAGCAAAATAGTTATAACCTTTTAAGCCCATATTATATTAATGATATATCCTGAAACGGATAATGTCTTTTAACAGATTTGTGGCTATCATGCATAATAGACACGCAGTTTCATTTTATCATGTATGTATGTATGTATGTATGTATGTATGTATGTATGTATGTATGTATGTATGTATGTATGTATGTATGTATGTATGTATGTATGTATGTATGTATGTGTGTGTGTGTGTGTGTGTGTGTGTGTGTGTGTGCGTGCGTGCGTGCGTGCGTGCATGCATGCATGCATGCATGCATGCATGGATGTATGTATGTATGTATGTATGTGTGTGTGCGTGCGTGCGTGCGTGCGTGCGTGTATGTATGTATGTATGTATGTATGTATGTATGTATGTATGTATGTATGTATGTATGTATGTATGTATGTATGTATGTATGCATGTATGTGTTGTGTGACTGCAAACAAATAACAACAAGAACGAAAAACCATGGAAGATTAATATTTCCCGATAAACGAAATTGTCTATAATGCATGATAGCCCTCAGTCTGTTGAAAGAGATATGTTTTAAAAAGTCGATAATTTGTTTGGGCTAAAAAAAGAAGAAAGAAAGAAAAAAGGCTATAAAAATTCTTTATGATATTACCCGATGTGTATGGAATAACGGGTACGTTTAACTACGTTTTCAACTAATCAAATTAAATGCAGAAGTTTGTGTACTAAAGAATCGATTTGTGAGTGAACACAGAGAGTATAGAGAATAATATGGTAATAATACAGTCCCTGAAAAATAAATCATAACAGACGTTTTGAGCTACAGCTCATTATCAGTGTGAATGTGTGAATGCTACATATAGGAAATCGAGATCGATAGCTTTAGGACATAGTGAAACTGTAGGTTATTTAATATCGAAATGGTTTGCAATTTTATTTAAAAAACAAAAACAAAATATCTATATCATAACTTGTAGGCATACGTACTTCATCATGTAAGAGTCGACACTTGCCATGCTGTTGCACGTACACAAGTAATAAACAAAATACATTCTTACCTGTCTGTGTGGTGGCTCATGTTCACGGTTTTCTTTCCCGTCACCCACACCACTGTCGCCATATAAAAACAAATATTTAGCTTCATTACCAAAAGCGTATTAAAATAGAGAGTGGTAAGGGAGCGGGGGGGGGGGGGGTCAGCAATCTCACTGAAGGTCAAGGACAAAAAAACCAGGCTTAGATAAATAAAGCTACTCCCACATTGACCCAGCTCTCAAAATCTATCAAACATAACAAAATAGAAAAGAAATACAAAAGAAATAACGCATACGCGTGCTCACAGGCACAGGCACATGCACAGACATAGACACAACAGGCACAGACACAGGCACAGACACAGACACAGACACAGACACAGACACAGACACAGACACAGACACGGACTAGGACACAGCCACAGCCACAGCCACAAACACAAACAAACAAACACAAACAAACACAAACACAAACACAGACACAGACACAGACACAAACACAAACACAAACACAAACACAAACACAAACACAAACACAAACACAAACACAAACACAAACACAAACACAAACACAAACACAAACACGTCGACACACAATTTCTTTCTACAAAAAACAAAGCTCCATTTTTTCAGTGTGGTATAATTTGAATCAATGTAAGGATATCCTCTCCATCCATTTACTTACAAAAACTGAAAACCCAGTATTAAAATTATTAAACTTGATTTACATTTTCCTTCATAGTAAAATAAAACAGCCGATTGTACTTGGAGTACTTTGAAAATATCAAAGTTTACCATGAAAAGATTTAAAATCATTTTGTGAAATGACTAATGTGACATTTCTCTTCTTATGAAAGTTCAGTCCAGTAACATTGCAATCAGTTTTAATCACATTGTGTTTTACTGTTATGACCTTCTACGGTCATTGTAAAATGTTTTCAATCATCTTCCATTTCCATTACAAACGAGGAGAAACGAAAGATATGTAAACGCAAATTAAAAAGTATGAGGGCAGTATACAACAATCGTACAAAAGAGTACAAGCTTCCGACCACAGGCATTTGGTTCCCGAGTTATGTCTCAGAATATTTCTACCAGAATACAATAACATGGCGATAATATCATTAATAATGACATATTTAGCCAACTATATATGACAGGGGTAAAAATACACTTGTTTCTGTGATCGCGCAGGTTCACTCACTGCGAAAGTGTCTTTTCATATATAGTTGGCTATTAAAATACGTCAATATTAACGATGTTATCGCCATTTTATTGTATTCTGATTGACATATTCTGAGACATAACTCGCGAAACAAATGCCTGTGCTTCCGACCTAGTGTGGTATACTATAGTATTCAGACGCGTAAACAATGCTTGCTTTAAAATGTTTACATTCAGTGGGGTGTTTAGGAAAACACAGAGGGATCATTGGTGTTGGTGCTGCATGAACAAAAAATAAACATCTTTCAGTTTAAATATAGTATTAGCCTCCTACGTGTCATGAAGGGTTGACCGATGCATGACATGGATGAGGGCGCCCTGTCACGGCGTACTTTACATTTTGGGTGGTTCGATATTCGTCTGGTATTGTATTTTTTTCCTTGGTTTTGGTTGTGATCACAAAAACATTCAAAAACAAAAGATAGTGTGATAGAAACATATATGCATATGGTTACCAAGACCAGTACATGAAAACATTACACGAAGTTGTAGTGTAACCATAGTAACGGTTACCAAGTCAGAGTTCAGGGTACACTATCATTCTGTTAATATTTCATTAATTGAAGACTGAAGGTGATGTTTGGATCGAGTGCAACATTAACAGTGGTGACGGAAATTGGAAACACTTCACAAAAAATAAATTTTCTCTAAAGTTTGAACATTTTAGGATTTTAAAAGGCAGATGTTCAAGATGGCTACCTTGAGAGACGACAAGGTTAAAGGTCATGGTTGCGTGAACTGATAACAAGTATAAATACAAAATATAATTTCTCTTTCTTGTTAATTTGTTCATTTGATGTTAATCCCTTTCTTTGGTACAGTTGTCCATTAAAAAAAATAAAGCTTATCTCCCTTTCAGATATCCATTTAATGTATTAAAGTGAATGATATACAAAACATTTAATTGTAATTTTTGGCCGGTGTGTTAATTTATCTCTAAGCAGTGTCCACGTCACTATCTACACATCAATTTGACATCACACATCTTTTCCCAAAAGCACTATATAATCATACCCTAAAATAGGGTATTAAGTTTTATAGGGTTATAATATTATAGTTTCTGAAAGCAGATGCAATGTTTTTATACGCATAAAATGCCATACTTCAGTCTTTGGCCCTAATTTGACTCAAATAGTAACAATATGAACATGGTACTATGTGGTGGCCAAATACAGAAAAAAAATACATCATAATCTTCTCTTTGTTCACAATCAAGTCAAGGTGTTTGTGTATGTACCTACCTAGTATCGTAGTATACTCCTGGTGATCATCATATTCAGTGAAGTTTTAAGTATTCAAAACTGTCTCAGACACACCTTTCACCATCCTTCTATTCCGTGGACTCGCACATTTTTCCCTGAAAGGAAGAATGCAACCAGGGACCAGTCGTTTGAAAATCAAAGTCGCTTGAATTTATCCACATACACCTTCCTGTATGAGAGCTTGTTACTGGTACTATGGGAACAAATAAAAGGAGTGTGGGGGTTCATCATCTATGCTTTCAAAGAAATCAGCAAATCTGTCTCTTCCCACAATTGGTGGCCATATTGGATTCTAAAATGACTTAATTTTAATATCATTTTGACTTGTATTTCAAAGGAAATACTATGTTAATACACCTAAGGTTAAGATACTTTTAATCTCCGAGGCAGACTAAGATTTTTAAAAATATTTCTGAGGCAGATATTATGTTAACACACCTAATCCATGATAAAAAAAAAAGTATATTGTCATAAACACAGGATGATACAGAAATAATTATGAAGACACATTATGAGATGACACAGCTGGTGCTAAAATAACCTTTTTTTTCAATTCAGTGTGGGACTCAAGAAACTGATAACATAGAGGTACTTAGTAGATGGCACCACATGGATATGATTTGTTTGTAGTGTTTGGTAACAGGTGTCCAAGACATTCTTTATTGTGCATACATACATTGCAAATTAGACCATTGTTTGCATCAAGTGACAATTACATTGGGGGTGTTGCTATTGGGCTCTTTAAATGTGTTATTAATTAACAGGTTGTTTTTTTTTAAATGTCACTCTTCAGATGTAAGATTACACTAGCAAATTATGCCAAAAAAAAAAAATTAAAATAAAACGAATATTTGGACTTTTTGCAAAAATTATAAAACTTGTACTAGTGGCAACCAGAACGATTTAAAAACAATGTTTTGTTAGGTATAAAGTATATCACTTGTAATATCATACACCGTGAACAGTATTGCATCACCTGTGGGTAAATGTACTTTTTGTTGCTGCATAGACGATAAATCAAATCCATTGAATTTTGAGTCCACAACCCAAATATCGACCACTACTTACCATGCATGTCTAATTATTGGCGTCTGAACAATTTTCAGTCTGATCAAAATATGATACCTCAGTTACACCAGTACAATTTGAACATGGCGACAGATTCAAAACCAAGCTCTTACTTGCCACTACATTACCTACAGATAATAGTGAGCACTAATTAACAGACACAATGTCTTTTTAAAAGCAATTGACCAAGTTTTAATGAATACATCTTGGTTACTTGACGAAAAAATATCCCAGTTGCAGCTAGTGAAAGTTTAAAATATTACTATTCAGTTATGGTTATCTCTGTACACTGAGTATTAAAACATTTTGAAGCTTATAGTTAAATTTTGGGTAGGATCTCAGTCAATGAATAAAATATGCATGTTTTTGAGACATCTGTAGTACAAACATTTTTTTTTAGTTAAAGGAATGGCTTGATGGAGTCACAAAACCATGGTTCACAGCAATAATTTGAACATGAACTTTGTAGTTTCAGATAATTGACAGAAAGTAGTCTATTCAGTTAGGGTGCAGCAATTGTACATTCAGAGGACCAAAGACTCTGTATTTCAGTTGTCAGTTTTTCATCATCAAGCCTTTGGAGATTACAGAAATCATACCTTGCATGTCAGAATCTCACGTATTCGTTACTAAATTGAGGTTTATAAATACACATGTTCAACATACAGTGAGTATCATGAAACTGAGATAAAAAAAACCCCAGAGTGTGTTTGAACAGAGTGAACCAGAATGTGCAATGTCAAATTATTGGTCTGAAATAAAAGGGTCCTTCCCAGCATCACACAGGACCATGAGTAAATGGAATACTATCATATTACTATCCAAATATGGGCATTATAATGAGGATCGTAAGGTGTAATCTCCTATATTTAGTTATGATATTTTTATCACAGATACGTTTAATGAACATTTAAATATGGAAACGTATAATGATTTATGTAAGTATGATTTTCATTCAGACAGACTAAAAATATATGAGTATATTGCAAAAGAACAATTTTTTGATGAGCTATTATTTTTCGCCATGCATGAGCACCATGAGCTTCACCTGTCCATGAACTACCGTGAACAGTCCTGTCTGAAACAATGACAAGGTTGCATGATTGTGTATGTAATAAGATAAAATACAACTTTTTTTTTTTTTTTTTTTTTTGACTGGACTGAGGACAGGAATGTAGCAAAGAATGGGTTTATACAAAATCTCCAATATTTGATCTAAATTATGAATGACTCAAAATAAGATCAATATTAACAAGTTTTGTTTATTCAAATTTTACACTGTTACTTCAATTCAGGCATTCTCAAAAAACAACTGGTTTAACTATTGCATCGGGGCAAGAAAACAAAAACAAATCACTGTACAGATTTCTGGTCAGAGTCCAAAATATGTGACTCAGAAATGAAGAAATGCTGGTCTTGATATCAATTAGTTTACATAAGAACATCAGCAAACACACAATGCTTCTATCTATGTTAAAGCCCGACACACTGAGTAGTGAAGAACTGAAATTTTGTTGTTGTTGTTTTTTTAAAAAGTTCACAATTTAATTTCATCAAACTATTGACTGTGAGAATCTGGACATTGCAGAAGACAACCCATACAACAATTAATTTACATATTTTATCCGTAATATGAAATTAACAGAATTTCTAGCAGTGAAATCTACAAGGTGGAACTCTATGTAAGTTACAAGTCTAGTAGAAGTGAACGTGGATCTTGTACGCAATCTTTGATTTTTCTTAAAAATAATACAGCTTCTCTGCCATCAATCAGTCTATGGTCATAGGTCAATGCTACATACATCATGGGTCGGATCTCAATCTGTAATAAAGAAGAAAATTGTACAAAGAATTTTTAAAAAAAGACCAACGGATTATTGACCCTTGTTAAGTTCTTCAAGATCTCAGTTCATTTCAGTTCATTTGTTTTGGATTTGTACTCAAAAGAGTCGGCTTCAGTTTTGGATGTAATACCATGAAATTTGTACAAAGAATTTAAAAAAAGACCAACGGATGATTGACTCTTGTTAAGTTTTTCAAGATCTCAGTTCAGTTCAGTTCAGTTCAGTTGATTTGTTTTGGTTTTGTAATCAAAAGAGTCGGCTTCAGTTTTGGATGTAAAACCATCGACACTATAGCTGTCTATCGTACAACTTGAAGCATAGACAGTGGAGAAGAAGTCAACATACATGAAAGCAAAGACAATTATATGGAGAAGTACAACAACAAATTGGCAAGTCAACAATAATAATCAGTTTTGGTGATCTTAGATATGGCTTTCTGAGGCACACTGTAAGAAGAAGTAACACAACAAAATTTGTCAGTTTCATGATCCTACATCTAGTATGAGGTAACAAAACAACAAACTACTTTGGTTTCAGAAAGGACAAAGGCCAGGACAAATAATGAAAGCTAAGAAATCGCTTTACTTCCTTCCAAGACAAAGAAATGTAAACCTTCATTGTGTAGGGACTTTCATTGATACATTTCCTGTTTTCTTGAGACAATGAGGACAGGAAACACAGCCTTCAGAAAACGAAAGTGGATAATTAGTATATCATTTGCATAAGTGTGTAAGGAGGGGTGCTAAGCTTGCAGACAAAAGGCACCAGTGGTCACACTCACCTTGCCATTGACAGCCATAGGTCTATTGAATATAGCATGCATACCAAGTATAGCACTTTGTGGTGGGTTAATAATTGGAGTACCAAACATAGAGCCAAACACACCACCATTACTAATAGTAAAAGTACCACCGTCCATATCTTCAATAGCTAATGCACCGGTACGAGCCTGTCAAAGATAGTCAATACATTTCACATTACTACCAACCTTTGTGAACAATTTTACGCCATTTTAGACTAAAAAAAGCAACAATTTGAATAAATTAAACCTCTGTAGACATGTAGAAGCAATATATGCTACTATTTTTATCAAATATGTGTTTACTGACAAATGTCTAGCTGTGGCACTTTAAGCAGGCTTTGTCTTGAAAAACAGCTTCATAAAAAAAAGGATGAATACATGAGGAATAATAGAGAAAATGGTGTGATCCTTGTCAGAACAAGTCTGGGTGGGTGATTTATCCTTAAAGTGGACAATGAGAAATAATTTTATATTCATAACCCATTTCATCTTAGATGTACATTGTTCTGTTCACATAATAGCCACTGCCTTTTTGCTAAATTGGCGCAATTGTTCCAGATACTCTGGTATGCAAATACAGCAGGAAACTTGTTTAGAAAACAAGTCTCAGCATGTGCCACATTAATTAATAAGTAAATATATGAGGCTGGAAGGAGTATTAGTCCTTCACTCACAGTAAGTAGACAGGCACCAATTCATTACACTCAATGTGCTCTCCAAGGTAAGGCTACTTTTTCACTTTCTGTGAGCATTTAATTTATATATCCCCCTTGTAACATTTTCTTGTACGGATATCTCAAGAAACAGCAATTCTTGAGAAATAATCCTGACAGGTCCATTGCTGTTTGTTTCTTAACAGGAGGTATTCTGTTTTTTTCTTTTTCCATTCGTGTTGTTTTTGTAGAATTTCTAGTTATCCAGGAGTCCAGATTATCATATCCCCTTTTTACCCTTTCTTGTAAGGAATATTAGGATATCTCAAGAAAAGGACCATTCTTGACAAAATTTGGACAGATCATAGCATTTGTTCATTGTCTATAACTTATAAGCACTCCATTTTTGTAGGTGTTGTTTTGGTAGTACGGTATTTCTAGTTATCCAGGAGTCTTTTGATTCCGTGTGACAAAATTTAAGCTTCTACAGGATGTTACCAACTGAACTGAGTCTTTGCAGTTAGCTATCTGATTAAGACATACTCTTTCGAGTCTTTACTCTTATTTGGTAGCTACTAGTACTTCTATGGACATTCTGATACACATTCAATCCCTGTACTCAACCAAATATCACCTTCATTTTTTTCACTTTCACCAAATTAAAATGTACAAACTTGCTAATTTTAGGGAAATTTTAACACTAACTTTAGGGGAAATTACAGCCAAAAGAGAGGATCTCATGAAACTTACTTGGAGAAACAAAATTGTTAAACACACTAATGATGTCATGAACAACATATATCATATCTCATTACTCATTGCCCGAAAAAAAGAGAGATAAAAACATATTGTGGTTTCACGGTCACGGCATAATGGAATTCTATAGCTTACCTTTTCACCCAAAGCATGAATGTTTTTCTCTATATCAGCATAATTCATTGTTTCGACATCACGTACAACAGGCACAACAAGACCTTTGGGTGTTGCTACTGCTACACTGATATCAACATAGTCTCTGTACACAATTTCATTGTCATCGATAACTGTAAAAACACAACATTGACCTTATGAACTCAAAATATTTGCACTATGTAATTTTTGATGCAAGAATGGACTCTCACGAGAAATATTCTTTTGTACCTATGTTTGATGTTTGACATTAAATTGTCTTTTCTTTATTCATTTCCTCTCTCAAAAAAAAATTAAGTCATCACAAAAATACGAAAAAGCGTGAGCCTGAAAATTTCTCTCTCATTCATATCGGAATTTGTTTGTTTGTAGAATGTTTTGAAACAAGGCAATGTTATAATTCAAATTTACAAACAGTAAATTTGTCTGCTAGCATACTCTTCCATATGATTCAATAACTCTTCTTACATTCTTTTCCAAAGTGAAAAACAAACCAAACACTAGTTTGGGATAGTTACTATTTACACATTTTGTATGTCCTATGAACATACAATATATTTTGCCAGCTACCACAACTGTACCTTAATTACACATTCTGAATCTTCACACATCTAAGTTTAAAGTCAACAAGACTAACATAGTACTTTTCTGTATTTAATCTCTACTATATTAGACATTGACACTTTCTAAGGCCTAACAACAAAAATTGTGTGGTTCCGATTACACTCAATTTTAGAATAGGTGGGTGGATTTTTTTTTTTTTTTTTTTAAATATCTTTTTTCATATGTGAGTGTCTAGTTCAGGTAGTTATGTTTTCCATATGGTCTCTGTGTTGTTGGTTTCTTCTCATCAGATGTACAGCTATTACAGATTGGGAGAACAATTTTATATTGTCTTTTTAAGTTGATGTCAGTTTCCAGACCGACTATTTCTTGCGAGACTTTCTTTGCGACACAATTATTAAAAAGTTTAGGGTCGGCAGTGAAAACTAGGTGAGGGTCAGGTAACTGGAACCAAACAATTTTATTTTAGGCCTTAGTTTTAGGGTACATTTTGTGTACAAGAGTCATCTGTTCCTGATCTAGTTTCTTTGAGTAGATAAATACAAATAAATGTGACTGCTGTTGTAACTACCTGCATTAACAATGGGTTGGGCTTGGAGTGCATGAGCTGCTGCCTTGACAAATGCTGACATAAAACCAAGCTTCAGGCCATGTTTCTTCTGAAAGGCATCTTTGTACTGATTTCTCATTTCCATTATATTACTATGAAAAAACAAAAACAAAAACAAAAACATTTTTGGTCAAGATTTGATTTGAAAAGTTGAAAAAGGGTGACTCTAAGATATGAAAATAACTTAATACAAGAAACTACATCAAAATGTGCAAAGCTGAAGAAAGCATCCTAGCACATTAAAAAAAAAAACGGTTGTGAAATTATGATAAATTCTACTAACCCCATATCAATTTCATTGAATGTTGTTAACATGGCACATACATTCTGAGCTTCTTTGAGTCTGTAAGCTATACGTTGACGCATTCGACTCATTTTCACCTGATATGGAATATAATACAGGGATTAATACACAGCACTGATTTATCTCTAGACAAACAAGACATCAACAATGCTATTTGAATACATTTACTTGTCATTCCATTACGTGATCTGATCAAATGGATTTCAGGAAGAGATTAATACTATACTGCTGGCAAACGAAATGAGATCACATTCAGTAAATACACAAGAACAAAGTGTAAAGTTTACTTACACGTTGTTCTGTTCTGGCACCAGTTGGTGTAGCAATGACTGCAGCTGGTGCAACGGGTGCTGCTGGTGGTCCAGGAGGTGATACACCGGCCACTAGGACAGAATAATATTATTACAACAATATTATAATTAGATAGTAAATAACTTAGTTAATGTAAATATGAGGATTATGATACATGGGGGAAACTAGAACAACATTATTATAACCACAATGTAATTATACGCTAAATATTTTTGCTTGTGTATCAAATATTTAATAGGACTCTTATCTCAGGATTATGCATCAAATGTATAAATGTGATTTGTGGCAGAAATGAGAATGAAACAAACTCTATAAACATGTAAAGTGCTTGTGGTTATGTCAAATGTTGGTTAGGTGATATATCATGAATATTGCTAAAGCTGAGGAGGCCTGAATGAAAGATAGCACAACTGAAATATTGTCAATAACACACAAGTTGACTGTGAATTAGAAATGTTTGTTTGAGAGGTAGACTTACCTGGTGTACTTGAGATAGGCTGTTGTGGGAGAGGAGGCACTGGGGGAGGAGCCGTTGGGATTGGACCGACAGCACTTTCAGCACTTGTAGCAGTTGCTGGAGGGGGAGGAGCGGAAACTTCAGGTGCTGGTGTTGTAGGTGGTACTGGAGCCTCGGCTTGTGATGCTGCTGGTTTTGGTGCTCTCCCTAGTAAAGGATATAATTCTATTAATAGCAATAAAAGTAGAAAAATGAAATGCTAGATAAAGTACACTACAAGAATACAAAACAGAAATAGTATGCTACAATAAGATAAGCTTTACATGGACTATCACATACCTGTAATCTTTAACTTAAATAACTGTTGACCTGAAGTTACAGTTTCACCATCTTGGACTAGAATTTCCTCAATGATACCACCAGCAGGTGCTGGAACCTGAACTGCTGTCTATATAAAGTGAAATAAAAATCTATCATTAAGATCGATATCTTATCCTTCAGACTTTCATTTCTCTGTTAGTGTACATTTATTTGAAAATCACTTCCACCACAGGTCAGTGGCCATAGTACAGAAATAAAATTATTGTACCACAGGTCAGTGGTCAGAGTACAGAAATAAAATTATTGTACCACAGGTCAGTGGCCATAGTACAGAAATAAAATTATTGTACCACAGGTCAGTGGTCAGAGTACAGAAATAAAATTATTGTACCACAGGTCAGTGGCCATAGTACAGAAATAAAATTATTGTACCACAGGTCAGTGGCCATAGTACAGAAATAAAATTATTGTACCACAGGTCAGTGGCCATAGTACAGAAATAAAATTATTGTACCACAGGTCAGTGGTCAGAGTACAGAAATAAAATTATTGTACCACAGGTCAGTGGTCAGAGTACAGAAATAAAATTATTGCACCACAGGCCAGTGGCCATAGTACAGAAATAAAATTATTGTACCACAGGCCAGTGGCCATAGTACAGAAATAAAATTATTGTACCACAGGTCAGTGGTCAGAGTACAGAAATAAAATTATTGTATACTCTATTTGAAATTTATCATTTTATGAGAACATCAACAAATCATCATAGTTTAATGGTATACATGTATAATGTTGTCCTGTAGCAGTAGCAAAGACGTGCAAACTTTGTATTTTTTATCCAGTAAAAACTTCAGGTTAAGTAATAATACAGCCTAGTATCAGTATAATGATGACATTGTTTCATTCACACTCCTTGGTAATGTCACAGTTCATTTTCTTAGTGCATACTCATTTTCAAAAGAATATTTCTTCAATTTACCTTGTCCGTTTCTATTTCACAAACAACATCATCTTCCTGAACATAGTCTCCGACAGCTGAGAAGATCAGAGATGTAAAAACAACAACAGCAGTTAGACTCGATGCACGATATCTTCTCTATCTGACAATTTTCATATAATCCTTCATGAGAAAGTGTTCATAATCTAACTTAAACATAATGAAGTATTTATAAAAAAAGTCAATAATTGTATTGACAACATATTCTGAGAACTGACTTATTTCTTGTAGAAAACTTGATAATGTTACTTGATTACACTTTGTAAGGGTTTACCTTTCTCCCACCTGACATCACCTTCAGAAACAGATTCAGCAAATGGAGGAACATTGACTATCTTAACTTCATCATCTGAAAAAACAGAAAAAGAATGTTTGTGTCACTATAAATCTTACAGTGTTGTTGTCCTTGCTGACTACATCATTAACTCCCTACATCAAATTTTCTTCTCAGACTTCCACATTCCTTGCATTGTTCATTTATTACAGTTAAAATTACACAGGTTTTATAATCACCCAATGATGTCAACATCTGCACAAAAAGGATGTATTTGACATTATCAATCATTTTTTGAGAACTGACACAGCTTTCCCAGCCAGTCATACAGACCTGACAAGTACAATCTCTGCATTTTTAGTCATTACATTTACTTCAGAAAAAAATATTCCATGTGAGAAATCTTGCAAGTCCACCAAATGGACTGTCCTATCTATCAAAATATATGTCTGAATTGACCACAGAAAGTCTGAATGCTTGGCAACACTAACAAACATAATGTCAAATTGTATGTTTGTACAGACTACATAAAATGATAATTCCTTTGATTTCACCACTGGCATTCCAAACATTCAAAGAGAAATTATATAACCCATAATTATTCATAACAGTTGCAAATCTTTGAGCAGTTTTAATGCAAGGTCTGCATAGATATTTTTCTATGACTACTTACATAAGATTCTTGATGAGTGAAAAGACCGATTAGAAGTATTGACAGCTGCATTAGAGGCACTATAGCACCAGCTAGTACAAAGGAAAAAAAAAAATTCACTTTTCGAGTCATGAAAGTAGACATATTGGACAAACACTAAGTAAACATACTTAAGAATGTAGTTTCAAACAACCATGTAATAATATCATTATTTTGAAAGATAATTTTGGCTTTACATTTTACCACACTTAACTTTACATCAGTCAGCAAGTTACTCATCATTTACCCATTCCCAACAACTTTTAACATTATTTCCAGCCGTGTTCACACAAAACAAAGTATAAAGATGTTACAGAACATAATTTGTATCTCAACATTTTGAGCAGAAATGTCAATCAATATTTGAAGCCGTTCTTAATCAGTCTTGAATTTAAATAATTTCTAAAAACCATGAAGAAAATAAAAATGTCACTGATTGGTGAAACTAACCCTAGCAACTTTTGAAGTAATTTATCATTCTTAAATGTGACACTTTTTCAATACACTGTTGTGCAATGTTTGAAGCATCTGATAATAAATCTGTCAGCGTAATAAATCAGATATGTGTAGAAGAAATAACCTTCGTACCTGCTTGATGTGAATGTTACATCCTTGGCTAATCTTGAACTGCAGATTCCTGTTCACAACATACATTATCAAAATAAGAAAATGTTGTTTCCTTTAAGGAGGAAATGGTACACAAATGCACTGTCTTATCAGTGAACACACTTTTGGGGACACGACCTTCTCACTTCCTGGGTAGACTTTCCTTCATTGCAAACATTGCTCAGATTTCTTCAAGAATGCAAATAGCTATATGTATTTCTAACTTTGTTGATAGCTGTGTATTTCTAACTTTAGTCTTTACTTCATTGATAAAAATGTATCCAATTCTTGACCATTCTACTAGAGTTTACCTAAATGCTCTGAATATCTACAGATTGCCATTTCTCCCACAAGGGGGGTTCTGAAGTCTTTGCTGAGGAAGCATGATGTGGGGGTGGGGTGGGATGGGTGGGTTGCAGTTTCTTGTGGGTTGAGATTATAAAACTAAATTCTTGTTACCATAATTTAGCAACTATAATCACTTCTGTATTAAAAGGGATTATGTGTACTAAATTTTAGTTTATACTATCCACTATAGTATCATCACTGCCCACAAGTGACAGTCAGTGGGTGCCATAGCAGTGACTGCAAAGTGCAATCGCAGTTAAATGCAGTTAATTGGGGCAGTAAACTTGTAATGGGGAAAGAAATGAAAACCACAGCAAACAGTCTGACATAATAACGTTGACTTCAGGCCACTAATAGGCACTATTATCACTATAAAGTCAGAATCTGATGAGGTATTAGGGTTAGGGACTTACGTGGCTGTAAGCAATACGGTCTTCGAGCAGCTGTTATACACTAAAATGAAAAAGGCAAACGATAGTAATTATTGGGGATTGTCATACAATAATTTTCCTATCGGTTCTTAGAAAATTTCTACACGTCCACGGCGAGAAATATGCTCATTTTCGACCACTTCCGGTCTTGAGACATACACATACCGGTTTGGTCAAAGTTCAAGGTATTAAAATAAGACTACTGTTATAAATTGATTTCGCCACAAAATGACTCTTTGATATGTTTGAAACAAAGGGGCATACCTGTGCACTTGCAAAAGTAGCGCGATGCTTCGTTAAATACAAAAAATATCGCGAACCAAGCGCTTTCCGAGATAACATGGTCGCCGACATTATACGCATGCGTGATTTTTATTTGAAGCTCCTCGTTCAAGGGGTTTATAATGCATTTCAGGTAACACGGCGATAGACAGAGGTTTCTCTTTGGAAAGAGCCTGAATTATGAACATGCGTACAGAATGTTAGTAGGGCTTCTTGGTGTTTCTTCGGCAGGTCTTTACATTTTCACCTGCGATTTCTTCCATAAAATGCAAAAATAACGGTAAGTTACTTAATTTTTGATACCAAAAATGCCGTCGCTTATTATCCATATTTTTGTAAAATATTTCACGGTGCCAAATTAGCGTTATATCGCTATTACTTGCAGCGGTTTCGTTACGTGTCTTAGACTTCCACTGGCAGTGTTTCCTTTGTCTGCTGTGTGTCTGCTACATGTCGACATTTTATGAAGGTAATATTTTCATATTAGTTACGATTTACCTTTTTCGCTTTCGGTATATGTTCCATATTTTAGAAACACCGATAAATCTAGGTTCTTGAGCAATTTTCCGTGCAAATCCTGCGCCTTAGGAGCTCGATCGTGCACAGAGAACCCGGAAGCGACAATTTGCCCCACGGAGGGAGCTACGTGGAGATTGAATAGAAAAGATTTCGCTCTTTGTGTAATATTCGATATTTTCTTTTGTGTAAATCGGATCTTTTGTTAATGTTAGATTGCATGCAATTTGTGATTGAATATTGATTTGATCTCCTTTTATGATGCCGTCTTTTCCTCGCAGCTTTCTTCGTAGTTCGTTCTTTGCCATCATTGCGTTCTATCGCGATGCATGTACATAGTGTAGAACGTTGCTGTTTGGTGGTCAATATGCGACTGTAAGCTACGTAGCATAGGGATAATTCTCGGACCCTGGAGTAGACACTGTGCGAGATGATGATTAAGGGAACAAAAGATCAACATTCGTTGTTTGTCATCCCAATTAACGAAATTAAGAAGGTCGTTTATATGTTTATGTCAGTTATTTATTTACATGTATTTGCCCTTTTAATCGAAGAAAAATTTACTGCCAAGGTTGTGTGTGAGAATCGTGTAGTGTTCGACGGTAAACGTGTCCATTGAATGGACGACTTGCTTTTAACCATAAAACAGCGTCTCGTGTTGTTACAAGAGTGAAACCGACGTTATTGAATTTCACTGAAAATACGAATCCGGTTTTGAAAGTTCATCTTAAACTCCTACATGTGTGATATATATGGGTGTGAAATTATGGTGTAGGTTCTTTTCTGACGGAGAAAATCTTAACAATTTTATAAGCATATAGATTGAAGAAGTAAAATGAATACTTGGTATCATGCCTGATTAGTTCCTTTGAAGGCACAGAGACAGCAAAGAGATGAGGACAGATGGGAAGCCTGAGAATGTAATTAAAAGTGGAGACAACAAAAGGAAATAGTATCATTTTTCTAGGCTCAGGATTTCTTCCATGGAGGCGGAAATATTTAATTTCAGAATATAAAGGGGGAATTGCCATGGCACTTTATCAGCTTTCTTAGTACATTTAGTCTTGATTGTTTTGTCAATCAACACTGCATAGGAGACAATAGAGGGTAATAGTGTTTGAAGAGAGGATTGAGGACAATTAATTGGACTGTCTTGTATGGAGGTGTATATATTTAACAGTCTGTCTTGTTTCTTGTCATAAAATGAAGTCAGTATTTATCAAGTCTTCTGTTGACTATGATGAGAGATATAGTTGGCTTAGTTCAATCATTTAGCCTATCGAGTAAACACTAAGTGTTTGCCTGTACCGTGTCACCATTTGCCCTCTCTCCTTAAGGATCACACTGATAAATGTTGGTGATCTTCAATTGTATCATTTCCCTGTACAAAGTTCATCTTCAGTTCGTATCATCTTCAGTGTGGCACACACTCTTGTGTCTTCTCAGGCGATCTCTTGTTTGCATTTCAGCCTGACATTCTCAGAGATCGATATTCTAAATATTTTTCCAAAGCAAATTAGGAGTTCAAGTTAGTAATGTGTGACACAGTCTCTGAGGCAACCACATATTGTGATGTCATCTTGTCTTTAATACTTTGTGACTAAGTTAAGTTGTGAGTCAAGGTGACGAACACTTTAAGTGGTTGTCTTGCCCCTAGCCATCCTTTCAGTTTTTAGTGTAATTGTGAAATTCAAAGTTTAAAGATACAATGCCGTCACTATTGATATCCTTGAGATTGGTTGCACTCTGTGGTACTGTCTTTATTAATAATTTACCATGTTAGCAAGATTCTTCAGAAACCAGGCACACCGTGCCTTCAGAAATTGATAATTTGTCTAGAGTAAAGTTCAATCAAACGCCGCGTGACATCGTAGACTCTGGCTTCAGAAAGCAGGACCTATTTGAATGCAGTTGATCACTCGGAGAGTTTTTACAAATGAGACATTTGTCAAGGTAATGAGTGTCCTGTTACACTTTTCCTTTCCCTGTAGTGTAACATATCAAGAAATGGTAGTATCTCAGCATTCAAATTCACACAATTTATATACTGTAGAATACGGATCTGAAAAAAGCTATCAAGTATGTATGATGAGGATAAGTATGTTTGTTGTGTACCGTGACTGTCTGTTCCTTGCACGGCTATGAGACATTGTACAAAGTCCGTGGAAACTAGAAAAGGTGGATTGTGCGTACGTGATATTCTTATTCTGTCTCTTGTGCTTACTTGTTTTGTCTCTTTACGTTTGTATCAAATTTACAGATTAGTGACTGAATTAATTGATTAATTGCTTCATGTTAATGAAGATTAGGATACTTGTCAACATTTAGGAGCATTGAACCAGGATTGTGAATTAAGGGCATTTTGTAAACATTTTTGGTTCACAGCGTTTTGATATCCTTGTAATTATTCTAAGATGACAAAAAAAAAAGATGTATAAACGCCTAAGTTTGAGGTTTGGTCAATGTCATGCCAATGGGTGTGGTGTGAAGGTTCAGATAAAGACAAAATTTGAAGGACACATACTATGTTCTCCAGGCATACACCTTAAAGATGACTGTCTTGATACTCCAAGGTTACAACTTATCTCTTTGTTGCAAAGATAACATGATGGTACCATCACAAACAATATGGAAATTTCCACCATTTTTATTCGTTCGTGTGACGCCATGCTAGAGCATGTCTGAGAAAACACTTTATATTTCAAGCAAGAGAATTTTATTTTGAAGCAAATAGTACAAGCCTCCTGGAAAAATTAATGAAAAAAAATTAGATAATGTTATTGGAAGTGAAGGAATATCTGGTCAGATAAATATAAATTTTTTTGTTTAATGGTATCTTTAGGCTGGAGGCTATGTACAGCGGAAACTCTACTCAAATGTCTAATTACATCGGGCTGTAGAATAGTGCTTTAATGATTTCATTACAACTTTCTTGAGATGAAAATTTGTAATCAAATCAAATGAGATTGGCTTTAATTATATAAAAGCCTCAGTGAAAAATGAATATCATGCGGAGGAAAAGGAAGGCTTGCTGTTTTTCAAAGATACTAAATCTTTAAGAAAAATGGCCGAGTAACACAAAAGGACCTTTATAATTGAAGTAATGCAGAAAATAAATCCATTGTTTATTATGTCTTTTGAATTAAAATTATGAACAGTATAGCGAGGGGTGAATGCACTAATTGTAAGAACAACCTTGAAAAAAAAAATTATGTACCGTGCTTCATTAATATAGCTCTTGAAGAAAATGTTTAAAAAGCAACAAAGGCGGCATGGGATGAGACATGTGTGACTGCAGAGTACAATAGCCAAAACAATGGCTTTACTACGGCTGTGACATGCAGTTACATATAATTATATGATAATTGCAGTGAGAGAACATATTCAAATTGAATAACTTAAAAAGTACACACTTTTAACAAATAATTGCCTCATGTACACAGAACATCAAATAGCAACTTGTAAGGATTGGATGGCAAGATTAAATAAAACCTAGAGTAAAGGAAAATACAGCTCTGCTACTAGTAATGAATACTATAAAGAGAAAAACCGAGGTTAAAAAATACTTGTCTGTGCTGTGCTAGGTGTCTTGATGAAGCTATTATATAATCTAAGTAATGGCCGAGAGTATTAATTATGTTCTTTTGTGAAAGAAGAAAACTGAGGCCCTTTTATGTCACCGTAAATAGCAGAGTCTATTATTCACTGTAGTATAATCAAGTATTTCATTTTTTCAATAGCACAAAAAAGGGAGTGCGATTAAGAGGGTGGAGTCTTATGGCAACTTGAAATATTGTTGGGGAAATATGGCCGGGCAGAACACAAAAGTGAAAACATGTTGTTCTTTTATATGTGGTGCAGAGATTGGATTGGATTATGGTTGTTGTTGTACTTGGAATTTTTTAATATTCTTGACATATTATTTACGTAGTTTCAGTTCCTGAAGACGATATCAATTTCAGAGTAACTAATACTGACCCATATACAGTTTCAACAACATCTTTTAAACACTCCTTATCATACAGATTTATATTGAAAATATACAATGTTGACATTTATGTCTGTACATATTTTCTGCCTAGAGAAGGCATCAGCATGAAAACTCCTGTGTATATTTAAATTGTGATATACTGCTGGGTTGTAAGGAGTACCTTTGTAGTACCGTTTATTTGAAAAAAAAAATATTCTAAATTATTTCTTCACTTTAATTCGACGTCAAAAATTGCTTTGATTGTTTGTTTTTTTAATGAGATAATTTTCGTTGTGATTAAGAGACAGAAATAAATAAGAGATATGTCGTGTAAATATTGTAGCTGAAAATGAAGATAGCTAATAAGCAGTAATATTACAATTGCTCTGACCTCCACTCACTCACCGTTTTCGTCATCTGTCAACATAGTCACATGACGGAACGATGTGACCATCAGGCCCGCTATTAAGCTGTCTTAATTCTAAGATGGCATCAGCTATTGTTATGCTAATTAATGTAATTTACATGCTATATCTGGAAGGATTTCTTTATTGGTGAATACAATATTGTCAGCTTGTTATATTCCGATGTGTGTGTGTGTGTGAGTGTGTGATTAATCTTCAGGCTATATACCCAAACCTACACATACACTACAGTATTTCTACCTCCTGTCTCCCCTACTGTGTTGGTAGCAGGTTGTATTCAAGGAGACATTCTGTGGAAAAATATTCGTGGAGTTCTTTGTGTGTGTGATGAATGACCGGTAAGAAGGTGAAATGAAGCTCTTAGGCTTTTTATTGAAGAGACCATATGCTGCAAGCATGGATTAGTATGCATGCCCACTGCCCTTTCTTTTTTCTACTTCTTTTTTTTTTCTGCCGAAATAATATTTCTTTTGTGTACATATTGCTCCTTTATGACACAGCTCTCTTACAATGATCGTCAAAATGCAGGCTGTGGTAGATGGTGAAATTTGTTAATATAGCAATTGAATTTAAATGCCAACCATTAAATAGCAAGGCATTTAAACTACATTTCCTTAGGAAAGAAAATGAGGGATCACCCACTGATGGTAATATTGCAAATATGGAGCTATTACAGTCTTAGCATTATAATTAATATGTGTATGTGTAGCGGGGACACTATCGCTTTCATTCAGAGTGGTTGTATGTGCATAACAGCCTCACAACGTGTTCTTCATTTCTGCTGGTAGCACATTCTAAGACCTGACTCACTGAAGCATACTCATATTTGTGGCACAGATGTTGCCTTGCGTCAAAGAATATTGAGACATTATGCTAGATGGGCTTTGCTGTTAATATTATGAATATTTGCTAGAGGGGTCACACTCGTGTTGGTCTTATTGACACATTTTTTTTTGTCTCAATTTTTTTTTTTTGATGAACAGATAAGCTTGTAACTTAAGGTCAGGAAGAAGTTGAAAGTGAACAGGATAAACAACAGATAGTGGGGGTCGAGATCGCTGAAAAACAACAAAATTTGAAAGGAAAGACAGAATAGAAACCAGGAAGTGGAAAACTGTGTGCGTTCAAGTGGTATAAGCTCAAGCATTGTACTGGAGATAGCATTAGGCACAGCTGGGGAGGATAACTGCCAAGCAGAGAAAAGATGGCTGAGGTAGAGGATTTTTCTCTTCGGCAGTCTAAGAGGCGTCGAGTAGACACAGGACTACCACGAAATACATACGGACAAAGTCAAACACTGGCAAGAATGGTGAATGGTAATGGAGTGACTGATAGTAACCAAGTCCTAAGGAGACTCCTTAAACCCAGCAATAATCAAGAGGGTGTGAATGGGGATGGAGACAGATTGAATGGTGACGACTCTTTGAGTGCTTCCATGTTAAATAAATCAAAACATAACGGTGAACCAGAAGAGTGTGGAGGTCAAAGTGAAAATGGGGTTGGCTACCCAAACTCAGAAGATCTTACCGATTGTCAAGTTGAAGATGATGTAAACCTAGACAACAAGGAAAATGGTGAAGAAATGTCCCGATCTCAGGCAGACAGTGATGATACTGAAGATTCAGTCATGAATGGAGCTTCCAAATCTGAAGACAAGTGCAATGGAAATCAAAGTGGCAATAATGAGAAACCTGAAGAGAGTGTAATGGCAAAACGTGCCAGAGTAGAGAACATTGTGACCAGTATGAGGCAGTCACCTTCTCAACTTGGCAGTGATGGTAAAAATAATCAGGGAAATGAGACCAGGCGACAAAAACGCAAACAAAACGCACCTCAACCTCAGAGAGTATTTGTACAGGAAGACAAAAAAGAAGGAGGCCGAAAGGAAGAGAAACGACAACTGAAACAACTCCTGACACAGCTGCAGGACCATTTGAACACACTACAACACAAGTACTTTGAACTCTATGATAATGAAGAAACTGATTCTGAAATGGAAGAAGCTCTTGACAGTGATGGTGGGAAGTTGAAGAAGGGAAGTCAGAGTAATTCAAAATCTAACAAAGACTTTCGCCACCAACATACATCTGGGAAACCCCCAAAAATGTGTAATAATGACGACAATGTGCAATCTAAAGCTGAAGATGCAATAGTAAATGGAGGGGAACAGGAACGGTTCTCTGATGTTTTAAAGAATGAACTCACATCTGCTGTAACTGAAGTAGTTGATTCAGTGGTCAAGAAGTTTGTCAGTGAGCAGCAGTATAATGCCAGCCAGGCTTCCTCCCCTTCTCCTCAAGATGAAGCCTGTAATTTAACCATAGCTCATGAAAATCATAGTCAAGTGTACATGAGTCGAATGAATCGATCACCACCTCATCCACAATACCCCAGGGTCTCCCCCACTATCCATCAAGACTCCATGTATCAGTCTGAACAGACTGAAGCCATACCACTGGTGGTACCACACAAGAACCGTGACAGACCATCCCGAGAAAATACACCAAGAATTGAATCTCAACCTCATCATGAATTTGAACCTGCAGTGCCTGCAACCTTGCCAACCTCAGTAGCCATTCCCAACCCAAGTCTCCAGTACTCCTTACTCCCTCACATGGCTGTGCCTATTTCTGACAGTGCAGGAAATCCAGAGATGAGCATGGGTGCAATCTACAGTAGCGTTCCCATGAATACCATGCTACATAGTCAGTCTGCTGCATTGCTTGCAGGTGATTCCAGACACCCACTACAAGGACTCAACCATCGTGACTTAGCTCATGCACAACCAGAAGGTCTACCTCTGTCCCTACTCAAACCAGAACCATTGGCCGAGTCAAGCCCAAGAAGCCATGACTATAGTATGGATGTTTCCAGCTTCACCTCTGGTGGTGCCATATCCTTTTTATATGAACTATTATTATCACTAATCTTAGATTTCAAAAGATATTTCATTTATCATTTTAACAAGTTTACAGGCCATTACCAGATGTAATTGATCGTAAATAAGAAATTGTTACTCTACTGTACCAATTATTGTTGTTTGCTGTTGACTAATATTAACTGAATACAAGGTCATAAATTTAATGTTTTATCTTTTATACTTTCATTGTGGAAAGTGCTCATAAATATGCTTCAGAATATGATAATGAATAAAATTTGAATTTCTTATTTCACACGACTTTTTTTTTAATAATGGAAAGAGCTTTATTTGGCTAGCTCAGAAAAAAAAAGTGTTTGTTTTATGAATTGTTTCCCTTAACTAGCTCACTGCCTCAGCACGACATTGACTCCAGCTCATCTCAAGAAAGCCAAGTTGATGTTCTTCTATGCACGCTACCCCAGCTCAACTGTCTTAAAGCAACACTTCCCCGATGTCAAGTTCAACCGACACAACACTGCGCAACTCATCAAATGGTTTAGTAACTTCCGTGAGTTCTACTACATCCAAATGGAGAAGTTCGCAAGGCAATCTCTAAGTGAAGGCGTGAAGAATCCTGAGATGTTGAATGTTTCCCGTGACTGCGAGCTCTTTAAAGTACTCAACCTGCATTACAATAAGAGTAATGAATTCGAGGTAAGTTGGAAATTTAACTCTTTTGTATAAAAAGGGATATTAATTTCTGTTTAAAAATAGCTACACAATACATCTTTAATGACCCTTTCGTGAGACAGCGCCATGTCAATTTCTCAACATTTGTTGCAAGTTTGTCATTAGTTAGTAGAACAATGTCCAATTAGTTATGTGTGAAATTAATTCACAAAAGAATTTATAAAAAACTCAAAAGACAGTTTACAGGACTTAAATCAAATCATATTTTTGACAAGCCTTTGCAATTTTCTGATAAATACACTGTGGGTGTGTTAGTTTTAAATGTGTTTTGACATACAGTATTCAAGTAAATATTAAAACAGGCATCTGTATAAATTTTTAGTCCCCTGATGGGGGGGTACTATTACAATGGGCTCTGTGCGTCTGTCTGTAATACATCATTTCTCAGGTATGCAATGTCTGATTTCTTTGAAACCTGTGCAAAGGGACATCATATGGGATATATTCCTGCCACTTTTTTTTTATTATTATGCAAATTTGATCACATGGTGGCCATCTCTTCATTCAAGTGTCTACCCCATATTATTAGATGCAAGCTATCTTTTGGAGACATTGACCTTTGACCTTGACCTTGACCTACAGGGTAGACCATCAAGATTAGCCCATTACTGGCATATTACAGACACTTTGTAGCAATTATGTATGGCCAATTTCTTTTAGATCTTGTCTATAGGTAATACAGCACAAGATAAACATACACATGCATTACTTTTGCCATGCTCATATCACTTTTTACTCACTGGCAGCCATATTTGTAGTGAACAACCATGACCACTTATCTCAATAAACGTTAATACATAGAGACCAAATTTAAGTATCTATCCCTATATTGCGAGGTTTAAACTTTCTTTTGAGACATTGACCTTTGGCCTTGACCTGGACCTTCAGGTTCAGTTATCGGAATTAAGCAATTTCCTGCATTATCACAGACACTTTGTCTTATTTATTTGTCGCCACCGATTTCTTATAATCATGTCACCATTCAGTCACATAGAAGTAAAAGTATTTGAGGAGGACTGTGTGTTCTACAAAGACTTGTTTAATTTAGAAAATGATTGCTTCAACAGTGAAAGTTGTGTATAAGTACTGGTAGGGACAAATGGTAGTGATCAATTAAATGTTTGCAAAAATGAATTGGCTGTAAGGAGAGAGATCACACTATGAAAATAGATGACGAAACTGGAGCTATTAGTAAAACAAACCAAAAAAGAACACCACTGTCTAGGTTATAACCACTATAAATACATCAACAAAATAAATGTCTAAGTGAATTAAAAGATTGAACCGTGTCCACAGTACTTAACAGCCACATTTTGTAACCTGTGCTAACGTGTAAGTACTCACAGACTTTTCCCCACGACTGGCCACACAGTCAGTTTTTTAATATGATTATTTCTGCAAAGCTGTTTTTAATCAAGTGAAAACTATACTTTAATATCAACGATATTGTCATCTTTGAAAATAACAATTCCACATTATTAAAAAATGAAAAGATAACAAATTGGTTTATTTACTACTCTCGAATCCCATGAAAGATTGGAAAAAGATTAAATAATTCAATTTTTATGGTCAGACCAGATGATAAATAGTTTGAAGTTGGATACCCCTGTGGCTATATTTGATGTTTAAACACATGCTTGATATCAAATGTTTTAGCAAGAGCTTTTATATTGAATTCTTGTCCTTCTTGGTAAATACAAAAAAAAAAATTGCTTTGTAAAGTGAGGTGTACTCAGTGCACCAGGTGGTAGTGTGACTCTATGTATTGCTGGTAGTAGCCAATGTTTACTCTCATTTTTACTTCACAGACTGAAATAAAATCCCCCACCCCGACATGTTTATTTTTTATTCGTCCTTTTCAAATATTATACTTGTAGCAAAGCAATCCATTATAAAAATAAGTTTCTTTTGTTGTCATTTGACAAGGACTTGGGTACTGATGATATCCTTAAAAAAAATGAAAAAAATCTATAAATTTTACTGTGTACATTGATCAGTGTCATGCCATCAATTTGATCGTGAACCTTAAAATAGTAATGTAGATTTTAAAAGTAATTGTTTTTAAGTGTTGTGAGAGGGTGTGATATAATCAAAACCATGCTCTGAGAACATTAGAGTCTCAATTTTTAGTTGGGGGTTACGTGGCACTTGAGTTAAATAGCAGTATTTGAACTAGTCTGTAAAATTGAAAAGGCATTTCCTTTATACTGAGTCTAATAAATCCTTCAAGTAGACAAAAAAATCCATAACAAAGGCAAGAACCAGATTGTGCTGTGGTCGTGTAGAATCGACAATTAAATACAATTTGAATGTCAATCATATGTATGGTAAACATTCAATACTTTTCTTTGTAGGGGAAAAAAATTGTGTACAAGTCGAGACCAGTTGTAACATGTCGTGGTATACACTTTCACTCATTTTAATTTCAATGAAGGATTTTGTTATTGAAAAGTAATTTTCACCCAGCAAGGTTTTCATCCCCTGTCAGAAATCATTTAATGCCTTTACAAATTTCTTCTCAATCAATCATGTTTTTTAATGGATATGTGAATACAGCTCCTGCTGTGAAGAGCTTGTTGTCCAGAAAAGGAATTGAAATGAAAACCTCTAAAAACATGCGAACCTTGTTCTTGAAAGAGAATGAAAAGAGAGAATAATGTTAAACTGAGCTTCATGCCAGCATCAATTGTTTTGAAGGCTGATTTTGAATATTGTCTTGCTTTCTGTAAAGTTAGTTTTAAAAGCATGCACCATGTTATGAAAGTATTTTATTTTTTGTCAGTAAATTCTTCGAATGACACTAAAAAGAAACGAGGGAAGCATATTGTGTAGTAGAGTAAGGAATTTAATGGAGCCTACATGTAAATTTAAATAGAAAAGGTCAACACAACAGCTGTAAAGCGTATGGCTAAGTCGTGCGTGATGGAAAATGAATAAAAAGATGCTTGTTGCTTTTGTAGATGTTTTTTTTAGGGGCGACAATGTCTCCTATGAATACACACAGAGAATTGCGAATCTCTCCACAATTGCTATATTCTTTAATGAGGAATGAAAAGACTTGAATTATTTTCCTGCCATCAAAGACAAGTATGATGGGGATTGACAATTCTGGAGATGTTTAGGTATTCATCAATAGTAACAACAGTGATCATTGCTTTTCTTCTGAGGTCACGTCCATAATAGCCCTCGCTCATTCTAACAACAGGTTGTTTGGTATGCTAGATTAGGTGGGTTTTCCCCACACATCTTTGTTATACAAAACAAGGATAATAGTCTGCGTTGATTTTCTCACAAGGAACTGAAGACGCGATTTGGAGGAAAAAATAAAAGGAAAGATAGTAATTTCATTTTTTATTTTCTGTTGGTACTTAGTTTTGTAGGAAATCGCTCAATCCTTAAATCTATTCACCGTTTTTTAAAACCAATTTCCAATGTAATAACAGCATATAACTACCACCATCTCAGGATATCGAGAATGCCTCTCGCAGAGACAAAGAATACAAGACTTGAAAAGATAATTGAATTTTAGCCGTAGGGGTATCGTGTTTGCTCTTCATTTTCACAATATGAAGTAAAAGACCACTAGTCATTAAACCAAAATTGGCTGTCTCTAGCTGAGATGACACAAAATGTAATTTCCAAACGTTTCATCGGATTCTCTTCAAGCTCGTTGTGGAGTGATGAAATTGGCTCAATTGTGTTTGGGGCGATTTAGTAGGTGCGTAGACTGCGCCAAGAAATGGTATCCTTGTCGTGTTCATTGATAACCAGGAAATTGAAACACATCAGTAATGTTTTCTGCTATAATGAGACATGAGGACATCATGCAGTCAGACAAACCCTTATAATTCAGATGGCTTGCCTTCGACCTCTCCGCTACAGAAGTTTTTGTTTGATATATGCCACCAGGAAATAATTAACACCATCTTAGAATTGATAGATAACTTTATGGTTAGGGAAATAATTAAGACTTGCCAGAATTAATTTGATGATTCACATCCTGTGAACATTTCAAGAATCAAATTTTAATTCTGTCCTTTTAACTTGGCAGGCAAAAAAAAAAATTGTTTCAAGTTGCAGCTTTAACGCACGCCATTTTGTTTTGCTTTCAGTCCCAGAAAAACTGCCTGTCACATAAGATAATGAATATTAACAATGTGATTTCATTTTGTAAGAAATTCTAAAAATAAGAAATTATTGATGTGAAAGGTCAAATCTATAATTATGGTGATTCTTTGATAATGGAAAATATTAATGAAATTCAGAAAATGATAGATGTATTGTTTTGAATTGTGTATTGTTCTGGTACATCTTACAGGAGGGGGGGATCTTGTACCACCTGTTACCATTGTAGAGCCATCGTGGCCTTGACACCCAATTGTAGATAAAGACCTGTTTTTTTATGCCATGCAAATTGTGTACATGTACAACAGCTGTGCAGGCTATCCAGCAAAATGGGAAGATCTATTTATCATGTTAATATGACAAGCTAGAGTCTTACCCCCAAAGTGTGTCTATTTGTTGAGTGTGTGCAGCCTAGGTACCATTATCTTTGGTATGATAATATGTTCTGTTGCTAATGAGATTAACCGATAGGTTGAAAAGATAACAAGAGACACTATATCTAAACACCTTGTAGCCTTTTTAGCCGTTTGATGCTAACTGTACCCGCATTGTTTGCCAGTCTTATGGGGATATACTCAATCTTCCCTCCCCTTTTAATCATTAGGTTTAGATATTTTAATAAAGTATTTTAATAAGTAAATTATTGTAGCGTAAAATCTGTAATGTCATGAACTATTATCGTCATGGCTATTTCAAATTGAGTTTTTTTTGTCAGTATAGTAGACTGATCCGTAGCGGTATTAAGATGATTTAAAAACTGTTTGTGACTTCCTGTTTCATTTCTATGTGTGTGTGTGTTATCAGTTCACATCTCTGGAGACTTGCTCCAAGTGGTATGGGGTTGGCCACACCTTTTGAGTGCAGTCAGTCCGAGACCTATTTGCCTTTGCCTTCCTATTGAGGGCACCGACTTCTGCTTTGGTTTGTTTATTGGTGTTTTGTTGATAGCGGGAATCTTATCTTTGAAAAAAAATAATAAAAAGCCAAGGCGTTGTTCGGTCAGAGTTTACTGTACCTACTTGAAGGATTAGCACCAATACTGAAAATTTACATCAGATAAGACTTCCTCTCCAGTCTAGGTTTTTCAGAGATATGTTATATATATGGTTTGTGAGGGGACAACCACAAAATGGTGGGAAAACAAGACAGTTATGTTTACATGTATACACACTAGATTGGAATGAGTTTGTTGTCAATCTGTTTGATATTCTCATTAGCACCTTATTAACACATGTTGAACAAATTTAACAACAAGCACACCTCAGTGTGAAACAAACAGTGCTTGAAGTTGATACACCTCTTCACATGCAAATTGATTATGTCATGACTCACTTTAATATTTGGGTGGGAATTTATCGTTACTAAAAATAGTATATGTCTTTGTGTAAGAAGCAGTAGAGGGTTAGAAATATTTCACTTGGAATTTAAATTATTTGGTTATTAAAGTAAAATTTCCAAAAAAAAGTCAATATGTTTATTTCAAGTGAATATCAAGTACACATTTCACTTTGGTGGGAGGAAAGCAATGCTTGTCTGTTAAAGGGCAACCCAAATTTAAGCCTTGCCTTGCCTCGATTTTGAGACTATAAACAGTGTGTACATATTGAGGCTTGAAATGTACAGTAACTGTTACTTCTCTTTTATATGGTAAATTACTCTTTAAGGAATCAACAATAGATTTTCCTTCCAAATCATTTAAATGTACTTATACACTAAGGCGAGCAAAACTCCTTTCAAATACAGGTCAGTTTAACAGCTGGCGGCTCAAGTGTGCTATTAGGCTTGACTTCATCAAGTTTGATAACAGTATATCAGTGTCTAATACCCAGGGAAACACTTCTTCTTTATCATCTCAGTTTTAGCTATTCAGGCATAACAGATCGTAAGTGGTCATGGAGTGGTCATGTCTAATTCTGTGTTACATCCTCCTGGTTCATTTCATGAGATCTGTTGTCGATTTGAAAGAATACTATGACATTGGGTTAACATAACGGCATTAAACTTGTGAATACGGGACAGAAAAACAGCGCTGTCAATTTGAATCAGGAATTGGCTTTAAAAATAAACCTGTTAAATTTAGGATCAGAAATTGGCTTTTAGGTTTTACAGTGAAATGCAAGTGAAGGCTCGGTTGTGAATATGTATTAATATGTGATGCTTAAATGTGTGGTTGTAGGACCACATTAAGTATCATTAGTTGTAGACATGTTATAGAATAAACCTGTGAGCAAAAGGTCCAAACAAATGAAAACATGCCATATTTCAGACTTTGCAGAGCTCAACACAGCTGACTCCAACTCTACTGCTAGTAGTAGTTGTAGCATGATGCTGGAAATATAGGACATCCTATGACTGATGACACTTCTCAATAATTCATATTTCTTAAAAACCCCAAAGGAATCGAACGACATTGCAACACATGTGTCCACTTAAGAGAGTGCCTTGTAAAAGCTTAAGAAATACACAAGACGACAAGCCAACCAGCTGATCTCGGCAGCCAAGAGCAGATGAAGAACGCTCCCTGGGGATCGCAAGACTTAGTTAGCAATCTAGAAGAGTTTGTACTGCTCCAAGTTTTCTAACATGTGGACTTTTCACAGTAAACTTGAAAAGACATTCAATTAATTCCTAATTCTCTGTATGATGCAGCCTCTCTTTTTCATTGCCTGCCAAGAATAAAATGTGTTCCCAAGAGGTACATTTTCAAAACGGATGGCTGTGAAAGCTAATGTTTTGAAGTTTTATTACCACTATGGTTTTGGATTACCTTCTTGGAAGGTAGTAAAATCAATTATTTTTTTTACTAGTTTGTGAAAATGGCAAGAACTCTATACCAATGAAGTCACTGACTAAAATACATTCAGTAAAAACTTTTTTAAAAAACAACACATTTTATGAAAGTCGAAACAATTCTAAATTTGCAAATACATGAGAATATGTGTTAATTACAGTGAAATGTAATTGGCCCAAAACCTAATAAATACTTGTTAAAGGTTATGAAATTTGTAGAGTTTGATATTCAAAGTAGGCTCTGATTGTGTATCAGTGTGGACAGTTCCACATGGATACAGGTGATCTCTTAATTGCCTATTAAAATGATAAATAACATGTCTTCCAATTCTGTGTGCTTTTTAAATAACCTATGACCCCCAGGTTGAATGTTTTACCTGAGGTATAAATTCAGAACAGAGCCGTTTATGTTGACTAGTATCGTAACACTTGTAAGTAGTTTAGACAGACTGGCAGACTGTTGAGATTTACAGACGTCTTTAAGGAGGGCTGTACCTGTCCTTAGCCAACCTTTCCCTGTCACTGGCTTTACAACTTGATTGATGTGTTAGCCTTAGCTTTGCTGTTTATTGTGTACTAAGTAATTGACAGACAAGCCCCTGTGGTTTACTAATGAGTGGTCTGAGTTTACACTTACATGAAGAGAATACCATTTATATAGTTTACGTGGGGAAGTAGCTTTTACCTAACAAGAAAATTATGTTACAAACCCTTGTGGTTTATATTTACACAGGGAATACTGTAGTTTACATGGGGAAGTACCTAACAAGAAAAATATGTTTCAGTTTGTATTTGGTATCAATTTGAGAAACCAAAGATCACAGGAAACAGTCCTAACTCTGTAACAATATCTTCTTTCATATTCAATGGTTCCGAGAGTATGAGTAACACAAAACAGAGATGACCTTTTTTTCTTTTTTTTTTAAACTTCCTTTGCCATACAGAAATTTTGCTACTATGGCCAATATAAGTGATTTTAGATTCCATTTCATAGCAGATATTTAGTGTTGTTGAAAGTCACTTCATCAAAAATTTACTGCTTGTAGTAGTGATTTCAACTGTGTTGTGTAAGTCAGGTTTTCTAGTGAGGTAATTTCATCCTGAAACTGGAAGGCCTTACTGTATTACATTGAAGACCATCACTTCTATTAATATCTCAGCAATCAGAAATTCATTGCAATATAATGTATCTAATTTACATATTCACAACACTAGATATTCTTGTCTAAATTTCAATTTCCCACTGGAAAAAATATAGCGACCTGGAATATTTTGATACATGATTTGACAAAAAAGATTTCGAGTTGGTATTTTTCTGTCGCTTTTAATAATTGAGGTATAAATAAACAGGGCAGCATATCAATAATCATATTATGTTTTCTCAGAATTCTGCATCACGTCTTTTTTAATAATATTGCACTATATTTACAAACCCAGCTGCTTTGTATCTTGCAAAATTATTCCTTCCTATTTTTATCTTGTACTCCATCATTATTTACCTACACTAGTAGAGGAGAGGGGTGGGGGTGGGGGATGGGGGTGGGGGTGTTAGTGTTCCGTTAATGTCCTGATATCTAGCAATTTCCATGATTAGAAAAAAAACATGTTGACTTTCTCAGTACCTGAAATAGAATATTACTGCCTAGGTGCATCATAAAAATAACGAACACTCGATTTCTTGGTCGACACCATAACTTCCGCTCCACACGCTTCACATGCACTACTATAGGTACACGTGAAAATAAGTCAACCTTCGTGTTCTATTTTGACCTTCTAGCATGAGGTAAAAAGCTATTGCAGGTACCCGAGAATTCATATTTGCCTAACACAGTTATGCGGTTTTTGTCACATATCATGTATCTAGGGTAACGATGTAGTACTTTGATTGAAATTAGTAGTCAGTGCAGTCGAAAATCTAGTGTAAAGATTACTATGTTAGATTATTTTTCCATACAGAGATAAATTAATGCACACATCAGAAATTGAATGCTCTTTAGCCGATGTTTATACTAGCACTCTCCAGAGATAAAAACAACTATGTACGACTATAAAACCAACATTAATGATATTTGAATATAAATAGAATTGAGCTTTTTTACAAGATTTTTGGTGATACATCTCATGCTGTGATAAAGTAATCTTTATGCAAATGGTTTGACATTGTAATCTGAGACCTTAAGAGAGTAATATTAAATTTTTGTGACAGGAAATGCTAGTTTATTTTGTAAAATGATATTTCTGCATAAAGAAACTGATTGGTACATTAGGATATAAGCGAAGACATTTTGGTCAGTCCAAATTTATCTTCGAGCTGTTGACTCAAATTACAAAAATCAACTGAAAGCGAATTTATCATGATGCAAAGATAGCATGTAAGAAATAGTCATTCAATATATTGTCATTTCCTGTGTTAATCTACATATCATGTGTTTTGGACTTCTCACGCTTTTTCTTAGAAAACACTCATATGGCAACTTTTGCATTTTGGTCGTTCTGACAAAAGTGTCATTAACTTCTGATCAGTTGTAATTTCATAGTTTTAATGCCGGAAAGCAATTTCTATAGTGACCAAAAAAATTGAAGAAAAAAAACAAGGTATTGCTAAAATGAAAAAACCCTAACACAGTGTTAAAAAAAAAAAAAAAAAAAAAAAAAAAAAAAAAAAAAAATTTTAAAAAATTTTAAAAAAATGAAACATAGATTGCAAAAAAATAAAAAAAATAAATGGTGATTTGTGTATTGAAAAGTTTACATGTAAACTGACCACTCAACTGTGTTTTTCATTTCCAACAGGTACAAGACATCTTCCTAATAGTCTGCCGTAAGACATTAATAGAATTCTTCAACGCCATCAAAGCTGGTAAAGACACTGACGCTTCCTGGAAGAAGGCCATCTACAAGATTATAAGCAAGTTAGATGACCCCTTACCAGAGTTCTTCCGATCGCCAGACTGCCTAGAAGAGTTAGAAAGACTGGAACGCTAGAGTAATTATACAGAGCTCTGGAAAACCAGGCTTGGGTACAATCTATTTGTGTGTTGCAATTGTGAACTTGTTAAATGAATATATTGACCTTCGTTTGTAACAAAATTATTTTTTTGCATGTTTTAGATGTTTACGCACATAGAATATCTAGTTTCAAAATATGTTGTTAAATTTGAAAGTTACAACGTTTTGATGTTTTCGTGTTGCTTCCACTCAGTATATATATATACAGATATATATATATATATATATATAATTGTATTTGTTGGTGTGTGTGTGTGTGTGTGTGTGTCATTCAAGGATTGGATTTTTTTGTTTTTTGTTTTATGTCTTAATTTATTTACTATATAGTTCAATTCTTTGTCAATGCTTAAAGCATGATAAGCAACATTATGATATGGTATAGGAACACAAGCAAAGAGAATGTGTGTTTTATTTTGGCAGCTACATGTATGTCAAGTTGAAGTTTTTAAACTGAAATCTTAAGAATCACTATGTGTTTTCTACCTCTCACTGCATTGGTCATTTTTCTTGTGTATATGTTGCAAAGATATTTGTTGATTTTTTTTCTGTCATGACAGGAGAAAAAGACAATGTGAGAGGATAAGTCAAACTTTAGAATCAGAATTTTGTCACTTTAGAATACTTCTTGCCAGAAGCCGAGATACTGCCAGTAAAGGGAGTGTTACCATGGTTACCGGTTACCCAAGGGTCAAGGTTCATTGGTGGTTATACTATAGTAATAATATCAGTATACTGTCTTCATCTCAAAGATCAGAACTAATTATTTATTACGGAAATTTGCAATATATTATGAAAACTAAATTATCGAGTGAGAAAATTATATAAAATTTTTGAATACATTAATAAAAGGGAAAGGAAATATTTAGTTATATAGAAAGAGTTATAAGAGTTTTTTTAGGTTCTTTTTAATTTATTGTGGCTTTAAAAGTATCAGCAGCCGTAGGTTGTGTTGTGTTTGGATGTGTTAGAAAGATCAATGCAATATTGGAACAGTTTATTAATGCAAGTCGGATTTGTTTCTTTTCCTGTACTTTTTGTTTGGACCAGAGCGATACTATCGTGAGAAAGTAACCCAAATATGGACGGGATATTGTTTAGTTCTCATTATCATAGATTAAATGCTTTCTGTATGTCTGTGTTTAGAACTGTTCTTAGTCATTGGCACAGCCTGCGCTTCCACTGTTTTCTCAATGTAGTTTGTGTGGAGTAGTATCCTGTGTGGAGGCCACAATGTAGTCTCTTAACTGGTAGCATCTGTTGGCTGTGTTTATGAGTCTCTCTCCACTATGACTTAGGAGATGGCATCATATTGCTACAATTCTAATTCATGTAGGCACACAACAAAAAAACAGGTCACAGATTGCGTAGAGCTACATTTGTCGCCCAAGTCAGTGATGGGGAATTGTTTTTTTATTTCCACTATGTGTGGTTGTTAGAACTGATGATGTATCGTTTTAAGTCTTTATTATTCTTTGAAACAAGGAATAACGTTTGTACGTTGCATTGAACTCATTTTCTGTCATTGTGAATTTTGTGGGAGTTTTGAAAATTGGGGGCAGAGTAAGATTTGAAAGCAAAAGAATAACGAAAGAAACTTTCCAAATTCTTTATATTTAGTGGTGTGTTTTTCCTGCATAGCTTGTATCATAGAATGGCAGCTCTTTCAGCTAATGTAGAACACTGCAGAGTGTACTTTAGCATTGTCGTTGGCTTATAGCAAACAGTTTAAAAGATTTACATAGTCAATTCTTGCACCTAGTAGTGTTTAGAGTGGTATAAGATTTTAAATAATAGATGCAATGTCCAGTATAAGGATGCAAATCTCACTGCTTTTTTTTTTAGAATGCAAGTGTCAATCTGACTAATTTTATAACTTAGAAAAATAACTTATTATGCTCTATCTCTCCTTCGATGTGGTTTTTAACCCAAAACCAATATCATGAGTTCTTCCATTGTGTTCTGACTAGAGCGTCAGAACAACTTTTGATATTATGATATAAAAAAATAGTACTAGTTAATATAGATTAAGGTGATATAAAGGGTAGCGTTTAAAAGAAGAAAGAAATAGTGAGTTGATGATAAAAAAAAAGAAAATACCAGTGCAGTTTTTCTGCAGTCAAAGCTACCTTCATGGTATACATAGTATTGTGCAACTAATTTATTCAGATTTCATAAGATTTTCTGGTGATATGGGTAAACAAGATAACCGTTTCTCCAAAAAGAAAAAAAAAAGTTTTAAAAAAAAGAGAGAAAATGCCGTGTTTGGTGCGGTCCACAGGAATGACAGTTTTGATTGGAGCTACTTGACACTGCCTTCAAACCAATGGTGACTGACCTTGGTTGTGCCTTCATAACTTTGTATTGATTACAAAAAAAAAATTACAACAAAAAATGAGATGAGTTTCAGAATAGAACAACTTCTATGAGGATATATTTTTCCACAAATGTGTTTGGTGGACTGTTTGATGTGTTTATAATATCCAGTCGGTGTTTGTGTTTCCAAGTGGTTTTGTCCAACGTGTTTGCATGAAGTTGTTCTGTTTTAATATATAAATTAACTGCCATCGTTTCTCATCGCAACTTTATATGTACTGGCTAGTTGAGAAAATCAAATCAAATCAAATCTAATCAAATCAAATGCAATAACAAGTGTGCTATACTTTAGGGGGTGGGGAGTGGCAATGCATTATAAGTAGTGCAGTGTTCTTTTTTTTTTCATTCTTTCTTTCTTTTAAAAGTCAAGCCAAAGACACAGATATCTTGCCAAAAAAAAAAAAACCAAATGAAAAGTGCAATACATATTACCTGAACAGTATTTAAATAAACAGGAATTAAAAAAGTCAGTATGTGTCTTTATTGTTCAGTGGGTGCCTGTTGTTAACAGTAATAGTAAAGTGAGGTAAAAATTGTTGTTATTAAGTGATTGGTGTCATACACTGATATTATGTCATGTAATGTGAAAAACAAACAAACGACAACAGACATTTCTACTACTAGCAATAAGATATAATTTTATACTGAATTTCTAAAAATTTCTAGCTTTACAAAAAAAAAAGAGAGAAGAAGATGATGTTGTTTGTTGCAATAGTAAAATTTAATCCTATTTAAATAAAGTGTGGAGATAAAAACTGTGGACCGTACCAATACACCAAACTGTATATAATATAGTGTTTCAACCTCATGATGATGATGATGATGATGAAAAAAAAACAAGCCTGTTGTTTTGCGGAATAATAGAGTTTTATCATATGTGTACTTTTATTGTCATATTTTTCATCATTTTATGATTTATATAAAAGTCTTGAGGTTATAAATTGAAGGGTTTTTATCAATAAGGTATTTTGTTTTCTGTATATGTTTGGTTGAATTTAAGAGAAATACATACTTTATTCTGAGATTGTCCTAATATTTGAATAGTCTAGTGAAATTTATTTATAAAGAGAAGAAAAAATTTTGAGGTAATTTTTGTCAGTGTAATTCAATAACTTGTCTTGCTTTTTTTTCTTTTTGTTTCACCCTGTCGGTTGAAGTTTAGTCATATTTTGTACATTGAACAGAGAGTGGCATATAGTGTGTGTGTGTGATTGAAAGAGTACTTGTGAACCAACATTACCGTATGGATACAAGTCAATACAGTACATTGTTTGATATCCTTTTAAATTCAAAACCTGATGTATTGAGTCACACACACAGTTTCAGCGATGAAAAATTGCTGAAGTTCTGTGTTTTTTTTAAGTCGACCCTGATTGTTTGGTTTGATGATGATGACCTTCTTGATATTGAGTATGTTTACCAACATTTTGTGAAATCTGCAACATATTGTCTGTTAGGATTGTGTCCCATGTATGCTGTTAACATGGAGTGTACATTGTAGAGATAACTTGGGTTGTTGCTAAAAGAGTCACTACAACAGGACAGTCTTAAAAAAAATGTGGTTGTTATAGAAATGTCTGTGGACAGTCCTGTTTTCTTGGAAATGTAAAATATTCAGGGGGAACTGAAACTGCTTTTTATAGCAACTCGCCATACTTTATGTCTTCCTTATGTTTGCAACTGAAATAGAGGGGGTTGCTGCAATAGAGTTGCAATTAATAGAGATAGTTGACCTTCCCTGCTGCAATAGAGAGGGTTGACCTTCCCTGCTGTAATAGAGGGCACTGCCCTTCCCAGCTGCAGTAGAGGGGTTGCCCTTCCCAGCTGCAGTAGAGGGGTTGCCCTTCCCTACTGCAATTAATAGAGGGTTGACCTTCTCTGCTGCAATAAAGGGGGGTTGCCCTTCCCAGCTGCAATAGAGAGGGTTTATTTCCATGCTCTCGCCATCCAAACTCAGTTAGTGTGGTTTGCAGCATTTCATTGGTTTGAATTGAACATGATCAAACCCCAAAGTTCATGCAGTCTGGTAATATAGCAAATGTCACGCTCAGTGTTTTCACCGTCAGTGCCTGCATGCGCATGTGATTGGTCAGGGATGGCTTGAAAGAAGTTGCAACTCAGAAATAACATAGCAGTATATGGGGACAGATTGTAATCAGGCAGAGAGCAGTCATGTAACTGTGTTCCCTGTTAAGAGTTCCAGTCATGACATGTTACAAACAGAATTGGATATTTTTTAATAATGCATTGTTATCTAGAGTGCAGATGGTTTGATATTGCAATATTGCAATTGTGAGTTGGTTCATCACAAATGGCCACTCCGTAGGAAGCTCATATTCCCAGGGTACACGCACAATGCCAGCCAAGCCCTACTGGGAAACATGTAATGCACGCAGCTCTCCTCAACACCACCCCATTTGGATTTGCCCATTTCTTTGCTTATTCTTCCATGACACTCTGACAAGGGCCTTTTGTTATGCAAATGAGTGCAAAGACAGTGTGGGTCATAAATGCTGCCTGATTATATTAGATTACCTTTACTGTATCTCTTACAGTATGCACAAAAGGCTGCCAGTCGTGACTCAGATAAAAAAACCAGTGAAATGGCAGTCAATCATATTCTTCCAGTGTCACACAGCTTGGCATGATTCATTTCCCATACAACAGTTTCTTTTTCAAAAGAATAAGCAATATACACCAAACCACAAGTGCCTTTAAATTTTATCAGGAAAAATAAAATCCGACATGGATAAATGATGCAAATAGTTGTTTTTTTGAAAGTAGAAATTGTGTTTGGGTGTGGTACCCTGTCCCCATTGATTTACAACATATATTATTTGGTATAACCCTCAGTTTAAGAAAGGTTGTTGAATGTCAGGTTTTTTTTAAAAAAGCAACTCTGTTTTCTGTTAGAAGGCTTTGTCTTCTGCAAAACCACTTGCATGATTTACTGCTCCAGAAAAAACAAAGAAGAATTGATGTACCAGTACATTTTTCCATTTTTGAATATTTCCAGAAAAAATCGTGCTGGCCTCGAGAAATGTTGAAAGTAGCTGTGTTGGATGACACCAATACATGTTCTTTATTTTCATTTTCTATACGGTGATTGTATTTGCGGAGTGGTTTATAGTGACTCTACTATAAATGGCAATATAAAAAATGTCCATATTGGTATTTTGTTGCGTGCGTGTCTTGAATGTACATGTCTCCCAAGCTGACACACTGAAATGTGATCCCTTTATTGTTATGCAAAGTATATTTAGATAAGGAGGCACTCGCTTGTACCTTCATTCTTTTATCTGTGTGGGAAATGTTGGTTGACTGCAATAAAGGAAAAGACAGACGTCTGTTTTCCTTACACACATGGCTGATGTGCTCATAGCATGATCCAATGACCTGAAGTACCATACTAATAATATTACTGTCGTTGGAAACGAAAACATCATGATATGAGGAGTGTAAAGATTAAATCATCGCCACATATATGCCATCTCTCTGTTCTCAAAAAACGCAATGTTAAGAAAATGCTGTATTTTCAACTAAATTTACAGAGGAGTTCTTGTAGTGTCGATTGTAGTCACTTTTAATACTATGCATCAATTAGACTTGTACTTTTTTCCTCAAAAAGTTCTTCCTAAACGTTCATTCTTACTGCTCGGTAGTATTACTAGGGGGTTTTACCACTGGTTGGTTTTTTCCGAGCTTTTCAGCTCACTTTTAACATCACCTCAAATCTTCCAATATTATTCTTTATATTTGCACAAAAATTCTAGAGAAATGAAATTGAGCTTTAAAATAAAATGCCACTTTTGGGATGGTTTTTAGACTGAGTTTTGGACCAATCTTTAATAGGTGCCTTCATCTGCCTTGTATGCACTCAGTTTTTTAAATGCGGGCAATTTTTGACATTATGCATGAGGATATTACCGTAGTGTTATTATGAAGATTACATCATTTTCAAATTTAAAAAAGAAAACTTACATGGAAATAATAGCTCATTGAAGAAGTTCAAAATTTAAGAAAAAATAAATCAAATGGTTTCTGTTATAAACTTGGTTGGTTGTTACAAGTTCAATTCATTGAAATGGGAGAAGTTTGTTGACTTTCCCATTGTTATAGGTAACATACCATTTTTTTCCCCCTTCAAATGGTTACAATATTATTACCAGTCAGTCATATATTCTTGGATTACTCCTGTACAATATTAAATCAACATTAAAACGTACTCTCATTGTGTGATGACTCTTTTTTTGTTTGTTTGTTTGTGTGTTAATTTGAGTGTGAATGTTCAGATGCTTCAAGTGTTATGGTTGTTAAGGTAACCTGAAAAATGAAAAGCGAATATCAAAATTGTCTTTTTCTCAACACAGAGAACAACGATTGTAATCTGCCAAGAGAAATGAAAAGATGCGAAGATAAGTCAGTCAGCTAGGAGTGAATAGTATCTTGTGAGCCATCTTTAAGAGGCAACTCCAAGGCTTTGTCTTGAGAACAAAGAAAGCAAACCAGCCTCCTTTTCTGCTATCCTGTTGCCCATCTTTCAATTTCCCAAGGGCTGTGTCAATTTGTGCAAACCAATAACTGACTAGCTAACCCTATCCATCACACAGAAGGCAAGCTGTCACATTTCTTGCTATACATGAAGACACCATTCATGTTTTCCAAATGTCTTGGAACAAGATTTTCCCACAGGAAAATGAAATGGTACACCAAACAAAGATATGGTTGAGCTAAGGGAACTTTCACTAATATTTGTTCTGTTAGGACACTTCTGAGACCAAAAAATCTTGGTGTGAGCTTTGAATCAACCGTTTGGAATGACTCAGGGGGGTGTTTCCTCACTTTGAATCATACATACTAAAAGAGAAACTGGACATTTTCTAGTGGCTGGAGGCAAAACTAAAACAGAAATCAATAAGTATTCAAATTAAAATCCTATTTTAAATAACAATAACTTCCCACCCACTGATTTTTTTTTTTTTTCAACCAGACTACACCTCAGTATTTTGTGCGTGTCTACATTTCACTTTTACAGAAAAAAAGGAACAAGATACGACTACACGAAGAAAGTCAACAGAACTGATTTTTTTTTTCTTTGATGAAATAGTATGTAATCAATATCGTGTAGTGTTGGCACATTCGATTTGAAGAAAAATGCAAACAGTGACACTTTAGTGGATAAACCTGGGTTACAAAAGAACATTAATTTGATTAAATAGATTTCCTTGAGAAGCCTGCCATGTGGCGTCTATTGATACGCTATAATAAGGCTACTTGCTATTACTGCTCCCCTTTACTTGTACTGGAATAGCAAATACAATTATTGTACAAGTGTTCATTATTGATATGTGGAAATAACGCTATACACACTTATATATGATAGTATTTAACCATTCCAACCATGTTCTATTTATATACCTTGCTACGTCCTACATCATCAAACTTTGTAGTAATCTGGATATGTATAAATAATCTCATTTTTGGTGAATTTGATTTGATTTTTTTTCTTCAAATTTGTGACACAAGGATTCCGCTATCCCTGACAACATATTTTCACACTCGTGATCCGTTAATAAAATAGGTAGGTCAAAGATCGCTGTCAATAGATTATTCTTGTTAGACATCAATAAAAATCATGAAATGTTACGATAACTGTACGCTTATATTAGAAACAGCATGATAGAATTGGTAGATGATTCAGATTCTGACTAGGTTAAATTAAGTATATAGCCTTGTCAGAATAGTGAATATTGGTCAGCTTTTTACTTTCAAATTTGAATTTTCAATAAATATACTAAAATATTTTAATCCCAAATAAATTGAAGAAAGAATGAGATAATTGGAGATATTTGCAGCTAAAATTTTGATTAAGTCCGAGAGAGAGAAAATCAACCATACTGTCCCCTCCCCCCCCCTTTTTTTTACCTTTTTCTTAATTTTCCCCCAAACATTTAGTATTGTTTGACAAAGTTGCGACCTCAGTAATCGAAGAAAATGTAGTAACAAAAAACAGTTTCCCATATATTTGACTATAATTAGAATCATGGGGGTGATCATGCTAAATCTGGGAAACCTACCAGGGCAACTTCTGGTCGAATTTTTACATACTACCCAAAATACTATTAATTACTACTGCCTGTAACAAAAAACATGATCTCTGCAGTTTTATGTGTTGGTGGAAAACAGAAAGTTGAGAGAAGTTCATATTAAAATTAAGAATATCAATAAATTATCATTATCAATAAATAAAAGAATCAAATAGTAATAACAGAATTCTAAAATGTGATTACAAATATAACAGGAAAAAAAAATGAATGTTTTATTTAATAAATACTTATATGTTTGGAATTAGAACTGATTGAAGAGGAAGTTGATAGTATATTTAATACTGACAAGTCTCATTCAATTCACAAATAAACTACTACATACACTACCAGAGACGGTTACAATTTCAATTTCAAGCTAATTTATGGAGTATTAAATTTGGTGATAACACAGAGCTATTCATGCAGCATGACAGAAGGGGATAAATCAATGTTACTACAGACAGTATGTATCATTTAAAGCAATTAAACCATGTCAATTAAGAAAATGATCTCATCTTGGGCAAAATGTTCAACAGACTGTTGCCTGGATACTTGCTCCAGGTGATGTTACTTCCCTGAGAGAAAAATAATGACGACTCAAAAATAAATGTATAGGGCTTTGGCTTTATCTTTCATCAAACTGTACATTTGTATCAATTTTGTCAAACCTATTCAGTTGATTTTTGTTGAGACCATCCAGTATCAAGTTGTGTTTTTATCTCCCCCCCCCAAAAAAAAAAAATAAAAAAAATGAACTTCTAAGAACGAAAACATGTATACCAAGACTCAGATGTATTATTTTACATTATTTAGCCGTGATGGAAAGTTTGAGAAAATCTTGGTATCTTTCCTGATTATTTGTACATTTCTTGAAATTAAGATTAAAACATATATTTGCATAATACTCATATCTGAAACCAACTGAGTAAAGTATGTATGGATAACTCTGACTTTTTTTTTATAATGTTTCTATTTTTTCTGACAACTTCATTTTAATTTTAATATGTACACACATAAATGGAAAATATTTAAAATGATGAAAAACTGGATTTAAAAAAAATAAATAGAATTTCTAATTTTTTCTGATGGTCTGTCCTTGTTTTGATTTCAACGTATACACAAATATTAAGAAACGTCAAAAGTATGAAAAACTGGATTTTCTGATAAAATTTTTGTATTTTTGTTGAGAATTTGTGTCGTTATTTGTGTTTTAAAGATATACACATGCAATAAAAAAGCTAAAGAATTAATAAAAAAAACAGTCTGTTTTGATTTCAATGTGTACACACATATTCAGCAAATGAGATTAAGCTAGGGCTTAAAAGTATGAGACAATGACATCACTTAAAGGAGAGAGATTTAACTGCTTGATTCCGGGAACCATTGCGTCCAACAACCCTTGGAGAAATGATAAGCACATCATTGACTGTTGTTGACAATTACATAGAACCTTGAACAAACCATTTAAACAATAAAAAAAAACCTTGCACCATCCACCTAGACAATGGACACACCATTTGTGACGGTTACATGTATTATATGCATTGAGTCAATATGAGAAAATGACTATTCATCAACGTGTAATTAAATCGATGACAGGAACATCTTCCGCCATAGTTGGAATCATTATATCCAATAAATTGACCACTTCAGTGTTGTAGATTACAATAACACCGTGTTCCTTTCAATCAGTTACATATTTGTTTTGAAAGATTAATTGTTAATTTCATTGATTTTGAGTATGTCACACCATGTGGTGTTAAGTGTTAAAATATCAAGGCTTTTGGGGAGTGATTTTTTTTTTTTTTTTTTTTTGTAGAAGTGCTAATCTAAGCTTCCCTATTTTAAGGAAAGGAGCACACACATTATTACCCACTGAATTTACTAAAACTTAAAAAAGATGTCTGCTTTTATATGCTTGTCATTTGAGAATCAAAACGTCATAATTTCATTTTTGATATCCTGTTTGTGTGGAGAATCTGCCAGCAACTTAATCAGGTCAGGGTATTTATATGTTATTGTAATACTTGTCTTATGTGATAACAATGGAAAAAAAAAGACTTGAAATCTGCATCAATTATTGACTCGTATCTCATTAGTATTTTTTCTTGCATATTTATTTATTTATATTTATTTATTTATCTATTTATTTATTTATTTATTTCTTCATTTTATTTATTCATTTATTTTCTCTATAATGTTCCCGTCCTAACCACTGCCCACAGTCAGTATAAACTAGATTTGCTATCTACACGTACATGACCTACAAATGTTTGTTTGGAATATTTTCATTTGAAATTAAGCGTTTTCGTGCTGCTACCAGCTTCTCTTGCATACGTGATTGGTTAACACTAGCAGTTCGGCTCTTCCAACTATCGCTATATACCATTTATTGTTTCATTGGTAAAATGTTTGACATGTGTCCACCCGGCCTGGAGAAATACACACACATCTTTTATATCTCGTGCCAATCTAAAAATAAAAATCAAAGCGGATTTATCTGTGGTCATACTGTAGCAGAAATCAGCCAATCAGAAATTAGAGCAAAGAGGAATATAGAGGTGACTGGGTTTCAAGCAAATACTTTAAGGGGCCTACAATGTCTCCCGTAATCATAATCCTGGAGAAAATGATTCTTAATTTTAATACTCATATTTGTCTTTTTGTAATTTTGCTTTCACCATCCATCCATCCATGTATAAACCATCCATCCATTTATAAACCATCCATCCATCCATCCATCCATCCATTTATAAACCATCCATCCATCCATCCATTCATTTATATATAAACCAACCATTCATCCATCCATTTATATATTAACCATCCATCCATCTATATATAAACCATCCATCCATCCTTTTATCCATCTTTTAGCCAACCATCCATCCATCCTTTTATCCATTCGTTTAGCCAACCATCCATCCATCCTTTTATCCATTCGTTTAGCCAACCATCCATTCATCCTTTTATCCATTCGTTTAGCCAACCATCCATCCATCCTTTTATCCATTCGTTTAGCCAACCATCCATCCATCCTTTTATCCATTCGTTTAGCCAACCATCCATCCACCCTTTTATTCATTCGTTTAGCCAACCATCCATCCATCCATCTATATATAAACCATCCATCCATCCATCCTTTTATCCATTCGTTTTAGCCAACCATCCATCCATCCTTTTATCCATCTTTTAGCCAACCATCCATCCATCCATTCAGCCATCCATCTATATATAAACCATCCATCCATCCATCCATCCTTTTATCCATTCGTTTAGCCAACTATCCATCCATCCTTTTATCCATCTTTTAGCCAACCATCCATCCATTCGTCCGTCCATCCATCCATCCATCCATCCATTTTAACCATCAATAGATCCATTGATCCATCAGTTTAGCCAACCATCCATCCATTTAGCAAAACATAAATCTGTTAATCTATTAAATTCATTCCTTTATTAATGTAAACTCTTATTCTAATTCTACCATCTTTACATTAGTTGACATGTATTCATATTTTGTCTTCATCTATAATGATAAATTTAAATGTGTGTGTGTGTGTGTGTGTGTGTGTGTGTGTGTGTGTGTGTGTGTGTGTGAATATAAGTTCATCCTTTCACCAAGTACTTTGACACAAACGTTTTGTACAAATGTGTGAAATTGATGTATGAATTTAATTCATCATACTTAGCTAATTTAGACAGTGCCTACCTATTGTTCTATGCTATTAATCAGATGTACCAGTTGTACATTTCAATGGCAAATATTTATCCATTCTCAGTTTTTGAAAAAGAAATCTTTCTTTCTTTAATAGTGCTAAGTAGCTAAAAAAAAGTTAAAATTTTAGTCCAATATATTTAATACACACAAATAAAATAAAAATAGACACAATTTTTTGTAGACCATATTATTTTCTGTAATTATCAACAATTTCTAAAAACAGCAATAGAAAACTTATCTTTTTTAGGATACATCATTTCCTGTGTACAGCTTACAGTATTCATTTGGTAAAAATACAATTTAGTGTACCAAAGGCAGAGTTCTGTTTAGACGTTTATCTCTGTGTAGATGTTTATTTCTGTGTAGATATTAATTTTTGTGTAGATGTTCATTTCTGTGTAAAACAACTGATGTTTTTTTCTGTGAAGACATTTATTTCTGTGTATACATTTATAATCTGTGAAGACATTAATTTTTGTGAACAGAACTGATGTTTTTTTTTTTCTGTGAAGACATTTATTTCTGTGTAGACATTAATTTTTGTGTATAGAACTGATGTTTCTTTTCTGTGAAGACATTTATTTCTGTGTAGACATTAATTTCTGCGTAGGTGTTTATTTCTGTGTAGACATTAATTTCTATGTACATGTTAATTTCTGTGTAGGTGTTTATATCTGTGTAGGTGTTAATTTCTGTGTAGATGTATTTTTCTTTGTTGATGTTAATTTTTATGTACGCGTTTATTTCTGTGTAGCTGTTAATGTCTGTGTAGATGTTTATTTCTGTGAGGACATAATTTCTGTGTAGACATGAATTTCTGTGTAAAGATGTCAATTTCTGTGTAAAGATATCAATTTCTGTGTATAGATGTCAATTTCAGTGTAGATTCCTTATTTAAACAAGGTTAATCTGAAGACAGTCTTTTATATCCAAGTAACCAACACAGATACAAGGAATGTCAGACTCCATTTACTGTTACCAATTGCCTACCTCCCTCAGTGGCCAACGCAGTGCGTTACCAATAAATTTCCTCTCAAGGTACAGTAGTGCATCATTAATTCATTAATCTTGCCCTCTTCAAAAAGGTCTGGGGCCAAAACAAGAGATGATTAATGATGGATCTTAGAGTAAAAATACCATTATTGTTGCATATAATGAAGTGTGTACTTAAGCTGATCCATATATTATCTGTCATGCTGTAACTTAGTAATAGTGCCTTGGTTGAGAGATATTAGCAAGGAAGTGGAATAATTCAATCTGACTCTCGGTGACATGCATTATTCTAGCTCATAAAAAAGCTCCTACTGGGTTTGTCTGTAAGGTGAATACCACAACCTTGGAGTAATATCATGAACACAAAGGCTGTATGTACTCCCACATCACTGGTACTGTCAGTCATAAATCTACCATGCAGTGATGTACTACTTTTTGTGATAATGACACCATTCTGATAATATTTCACCATATATGCAGAAAGCTGTCATCATTATCAAATCTATAGACTGTACATTCTTGCCTCGGGTTGTGTCATTTTCCAGCAACAACAATTCTAGTCAGGGTAAGAAATTCATTATATAAAAAAAAAAAGACTGGCCTGCTAAGAGAACTGATGTATATGCAAAGCCTGCAGCTACGAATGAAATGGAAACCTTACATTGTCTACAGATGGTTGCTACTCTTTGCTGGTAGTGTAAATTGCTAAATTCATGTCTTGAATTTAATTAGGGCGTATGCTATTTCTGTGAGAAACAAAGGACTTATTTATAGAACCTGTTATTGGAAGTAGTAAAATCCACGATTGCATTGTGCTCATAGTATCACTTCACTCGACCTTTATTCCTCCCGTATTTGTCACCAGAATACACACACACACACACAAAAAAAAAGCAACAAGGCCAACAAGATCTCAGTAAATTTACACAATAAGTTGTTATTTTGACGGCTTGTTTGTGCAGTATTGTCATCTGGAGCACTTAGTAGCACATGATATATATATAAATTAGTGAATGCAATAATTTCACTTTTTATCGCTGACATCATGTTGAAAATATTTCAGATTGTATCATTTTTATTTTTGAATAAATGAGTCACTGTACGCCAACACACACTCATCTTAGTGAGACTCCATCATTAGGATATTGTCATAATGAGACTATGGGGTTTTACCTTACGCTGATAGACGGCCATACTGAGACACCATTGAAAGACAATATACAGGGCTGGTAGACAAATTAAGCCATGCAAATTTGACAACAAAGCATTGCAAAGTTGACTTGAGTTGGTTGGTGGCTATATAGTATCAGGGGATCATCAAACTAGCAGCAAATGAATTATTCCTAGGAGGGGTTATATACTAGACTGATCTTTAGTGTTAAGTGGGATGAAAGGAGCAGATTTTCTTTCAGCTTTTATATAAATCAGAAATGTGAAAATATCAAGGTTGTGAACAATTGCTTCTTCCAAATATCTTCTTCGAATTTAAAAAAAAAAAAAAAATAGTTACAACTGAAGTGTGTGTTTTTTTGGTTTTTTTACATGACCATTTCTCTGTAAAACATACTCTGTAGGTGTATAGGTACCTTATAGAAACTTGGATATCTGGCTTGATGGATGTGACAATGTCATTCATCAGTCAAGCTAGTATGTTGAGCAAAATAACAACACGGTACCATCCCAGATAACCTTGAGTGTCTGAGCTAATACACACCTAATATGTCACTGAAAATATGACACCGTGGTACTAAATGTACATATTTTGTAGTTTAACCAAAAAATGATGGTTTTTTTATTTGTTTATTTTTCTGTATTTTTTGCCAGTTTCTATAACAACAAAACATTGAATATCATATTTACTATTAGCTTTAGTACTCATTCACTGTTGTTGGATGATCATGACAGTGTTGTTTCACTACATACACACATAACTACAAATAAAATAGTTCGGAAAATAAACAAAAATATATCAATAGTAATCTTATGTATGTATTAAATACAGTTCTCTGCATAAGTGTTCAACAAGAGAAACATCAATGAAAATGCATGGTGTTATAAAAAACCTAAAATTAGACCACAAAGTTACAGACTGTGTTCCTTTAAACAAAAGTAACAACCAAAGACCACAAAGATAGTTACAGACTGTGTTCTAACTTACCAAAGATAAAGAAAAATTACAGACTATGTCTCTTTAAACAAAAGTAACCACCAAAGACTATAAAGTTATGGACTGTGACCCTTTAAACAAAAGTAACCACCAAAGACCATAAAGTTATGGACTGTGACCCTTTAAACAAAAGTAACCACCAAAGACTATAAAGTCATGGACTGTGTCCCTTTAAACAAAAGTAACCACCAAAGACTATAAAGTTATGGACTGTGACCCTTTAAACAAAACCACCAAAGACTATAAAGTTATGGACTGTGTCCCTTTAAACAAAAGTAACCACCAAAGACCATAAAGTTACACACTGTGTCCCTTTAAACAAAAGTAACCACCAAAGACTATAAAGTTATGGACTGTGTCCCTTTAAACAAAAGTAACCACCAAAGACTATAAAGTTATGGACTGTGTCCCTTTAAACAAAAGTAACCACCAAAGACTATAAAGTTATGGACTGTGACCCTTTAAACAAAAGTAACCACCAAAGACTATAAAGTTATGGACTGTGTCCCTTTAAACAAAAGTAACCACCAAAGACTACAAAGTTATGGACTGTGTCCCTTTAAACAAAAGTAACCACCAAAGACTATAAAGTTATGGACTGTGTCCCTTTAAACAAAAGTAACCACCAAAGACTATAAAGTTATGGACTGTGACCCTTTAAACAAAAGTAACCACCAAAGACTATAAAGTTATGGACTGTGACCCTTTAAACAAAAGTAACCACCAAAGACTATAAAGTTATGGACTGTGACCCTTTAAACAAAAGTAACCACCAAAGACTATAAAGTTACGGACTGTGACCCTTTAAACAAAAGTAACCACCAAAGACTATAAAGTTATGGACTGTGTCCCTTTAAACAAAACATGATAACAAAAGACCATATAGTTACAGACTGTCTCTTTAACACAAAGTTATTGACAGACATTTCAACTGTTCAATTACCAATTGCACACACATTGCACATAGTTTGAGCTAGCTGGTCAATGATACACTTTCACGGTTACTAACAAAATAATCCCCAATAATTCAGTATGAATGATAAACTCTATTGTCACCTCTCTCCATTTTTGTGTGGAGGGCTTTTTTTTGTCAATTAAGTGTCAATGTAGAAAAGGCTTGAAGACTTGAATAAATAAATAAACTCTACAAGTTTGTTAGGAAAACACTGAACTTCAACCACTTGCAGGCAGCTAGGATATTAAGTAACATATGACAGTTGAACTACTAACATTTCTTGAGAATTGATAGTTTTGTTTCAGTGAAACTCTCAATAAATTATGTTGCTAGGATCCAAACATTATTTGCATGTTTTTATGGGGTAGATTTTGTGGCATATTAAAATGTTTTAGACACTCTGCTACCATCATTTGCTATTGGCAGAACTTAAACCTGGTATTCAGATATATTTAGATGTTATTCCCCAATATTTTTCTTTGTTCAGTCAAGGAAAATACAAGTGACGTACCTAAGGAGACTTTGTTATGCAGTGATAACCCATAGGTCACAAGTATTTTCCGGCTGAATAAAGAAAAATATTGGGGAATAATATAATTATAGCATCACCAGTAATATATTTAAAAAATCGGGGAAAATATTGGCAATTTTAAGCATTTTGACTCAAATATTTCGAACAGAGGAGAATCAATGACACAGACACATGATTGTTGTGGCACGCCTGTTGGATGGTAATAAATAAATAAATAAATAAATAAATAAATAAATAAATAAATAAATACAAATAAACTAGCACCAGGAATAGTCTAAATCTTATGTATGTATATTTTCACTCCAGAGAAAAGCTTACAAACTCAACTGACTAAACTACAAAAAGTAGTTGTGTTTGTAACCAGGGTTGATGTACACTGTGTTTTAAGACAAAATGTTGAACACTGCAATCATACATGCATGTAGTATATAGAGTACACCATATTTTGTGTTGTGAATATGTCCTTGTCAAAACTACTTTTACACTCTACCATTGAGAATCAAAAAGGAAAGATGGTAAGATAATATGAACTGGGGCACCTACTCCCTTGAGGACTTACATTTGTAATGATCCGAGTTAGAGTATAGATTATACTTCACAACCATCATATGGTCACTTGCAATTCTTCTCTTTGCCACCATATTGATGCTATACATCTTATAGCATGTCATAATTGAAATCTCCCTTCTCCACTATAAATGACGTGCTGTACATTACTCCTCAGTCACGATACTGTAGTGACATTTGGCTACCTCAATCCACATCAAAACTGTTCTGTTTTCAGTTCTACTTAGCTACAGTTGAAACTACTAAACCTGGCACGACTAAAATCTTTCTATAAATAAATAAATTAAGCTACATTTCAGTGTCTAGACTCAACAGACATATCTTACTGAAATGGTAGCTATACATTTCATCTTCTGGCTAGATATTAAAGTTGTTTCACCAACATTGCTACATTGTTTTTATCTTATCTGATCGTTGATACAGTGTAACAACTTATACTTCACTGAATATAATCCAACATTGCAAACAAGTCACAGTGTCCTATTCAGAACAATATCACCTAAAGTGCAACAAAATGCTAATGTAATAAGTGTAACATGGGATGAAGATGTAGCAGTTAGTACTACCGTAAGAGCACCAGACTACACTCTGTTTTAAGCTTTGTGGTTTCACTTGTACATGCATATCCTCTTGCAGATATGTTATATGATTGACCAAAACCACATAATTTCAATGATGCATACACAAAATACCAACAACTATAAATTCATCTATAAAAGAAAACTATTTAAACATTCAACTTTTATCTTGAAAATAAAATTGTGAGAAAAATATTTGACAATATCTAGTTTCTTTTTTTTTAAAAGTTTTATCTTCTAATGTGTAAGTGCTACATGTACAAATTCAAGGTTTCTTATTGGATATGACTTGTACATCAAAAGTTTGGAATCAAATCTAACAAAATCATTTTAAAAAATACCAATTTGGGTATTCTTAAATGCATGGCTTACAATTTTACAAGTGGACGGGATAGGGGTTGTGCGACACTGGGGAGGGGGGGGGGGGCAATTTAAAGTCAGACTGCATGTACAATATATTGCCAACTATAAATCTAGCAATTTGAAGGGTAACTGTTTTTGAACTAAAAGTCAAGGTACAAAATGTCTCTTTTTAATACAATTATAGACACTAACACTTAATATATTGAACCAAATGTGATAAAAGTGTTCAAATTATTTATGAACACAAAAAAGCCTTGTAAACTAGGACTGTGTTCTCAAATTTATCGGCCGGTACCCACAAAAATTATATTGTAACAATTTTTATATCATGAATGTTTTTGCAATATCCAAAGATTTTTAAAATGATATTGATGAAAGAAAACATAAATATTGCTGTTATAAATATAAAAGTATAGTTCAGAGGTGTGCAGTAAAAGCAGGAAGGGGAAAATACAAGTGACCTAAGGGGCTTTGTCACTATATGTTGAAAACAAGTGGTGATCAAACCCTTATGTTATGAGCATTATCTGGCTGATTGAAGACAAATTTCGAAGAATAACATAATCATACCAGCACAAACCTAAAGTAAGTAAAAATGGGCAAAAATAACTGTGTTTTTTGAATGTTTTGACTCATTTACTAAGCACCACAGACCCAATGGCATAGTAGACATGTGTTGTTGTGACATAGAAAGACCAGACAAATAAATTCCATATTTTCTGTTTGACACCATACAACTTGCCAAGTACAAGGTATTATAATGGAACATTTCCTTTTGAAGAATGTCTCACTGTAGAACAAGAAAATGTGAAAACATGTCTGCATAAACATACGAATAAATGTACATAAATACTTGTGTACACACGATTTAATGTTGAGTTTTTGTTCTTTTTTTAAACACACTAATTTTTAGTGATGGTACAAACAGCAAAGACAGACTGCTGCTAGAATGCTGCCACTATATAAAATTATACACCAACTCAAAACCAAATTGTCACAACTCCGAGTTATGGATTTCATCGGCCATTTTTTTTCTTCTTAGAATCGATAAATAGGAATTAAGAATAGCTAAAATCATAATATGCTAATTAAGTTAATTTTTTTTCAGTCTCAACCTTGAGGAAAGCAACTTAATTAGGCAAAGAGAATGTCTGTATTATACATAAAATCCACTTGAGGGGGATAGTGTTGACATCACTCACTTAAATTAATTGCTTGTCAGAGCTACAAGAAAAGTGTTACTTTCCTGCTTCTAGCTAATTCACATTCAATGCTAATTTGATTAAAATTAGTCTATTGTGCAATTCACCAGATACCAATTACATTAGCTTTAAGACATTTACTATTATAGGTTTGGTCCAGATATTATATCCGGTGGTTTTGGATCCAGTCAGCCGACAACTCGATATACTTAAGTGTTAGTTGTGCCATAGAAGCTTTA